>NW_027182325.1:395000-437500 GCF_040938575.1 Ambystoma mexicanum | reverse complement strand
TGTGGTGTGGCCGTAGGCTCTGGGCCTAGTGAGTTTTGTACTATTAAGCATCTAGTCGGCTAGACCTTGCAGTTTTAAAAGGCAATTGAGAAAGGGCTCACTTCCTGAACTTGGAGCACAAAAAAGCCTACAGCACCTGGTATTCCCAGGCGGTCTCCCATCCAGGTACTAACTAGGCCTGACACTGCTTAACTTCCGAGATCAGTCGAGATCGGGTGCATTCAGTGTGGTGTGGCCGTAGGCTCTAGGAATGCTAAGAATATTACTCTTATGCATTTGCATTTAGTAAGCTAAGCCATGCAGCCACTTGCAACATGATACCACGCTCATCGCTCGATCAGGCTCGATCAGGCGAGATATATAAGACTGGTGGGCCCATTCAGGACTCCTATGTCTGGTAGGATAACTTTAATTCATCCATCCTGTGTCTGTTGCAGGGAGGTGGAGAGAACAATCAACACAATAATGGTTTTCTTTCATGCCTCTTGAAGGACTCAATATTCTCTGTACTGCATTACATGTGAAAGTCGATTTATTACCCATGAACACACTACCTGTATGCTAATTCTATGTAAAAAGGTAGCTCCAGCCCTCATGATGTTGTCCAACATTTCCGCTATAAAACGGGATACAATTATTTTGGAAACATACCAAATTTGAAAAATAATTGAGAAGTTGCGCAATTACTAATCATGGAGCACAAAAAAGCCTACAGCACCTGGTATTCCCAGGCAGTCTCCCATCCAGGTACTAACTAGGCCTGACCCTGCTTAGCTTCCGAGATTGGGCACATTCAGTGTGGTGTGGCCGTAGGCTCTGGGCCTAGTGAGTTTTGTACTTTTAAGCATCTAGTCGGCTAGACCTTGCAGTTTTAAAAGGCAATTGAGAAAGGGCTCACTTCCTGAACTTGGAGCACAAAAAAGCCTACAGCACCTGGTATTCCCAGGCGGTCTCCCATCCAGGTACTAACTAGGCCTGACACTGCTTAACTTCCGAGATCAGTCGAGATTGGGCGCATTCAGTGTGGTGTGGCCGTAGGCTCTGGGCCTAGTGAGTTTTGTACTTTTAAGCATCTAGTCGGCTAGACCTTGCAGTTTTGAAAGGCAATTGTGAAATGGCTCACTTCCTGAACTTGGAGCACAAAAAAGCCTACAGCACCTGGTATTCCCAGGTGGTCTCCCATCCAGGTACTAACTAGGCCCGACACTGCTTAGCTTCCGAGATCAGACGAGATCGGGCGCAATCAGTGTGGTGTGGCCGTAGGCTCTGGGCCTAGTGAGTTTTGTACTTTTAAGCATCTAGTCAGCTAGACCTTGCAGTTTTGAAAGGCAATTGAGAAATGGCTCACTTCCTGAACTTGGAGCACAAAAAAGCCTACAGCACCTGGTATTCCCAGGCGGTCTCCCATCCAGGTACTAACGAGGCCCGACACTGCTTAGCTTCCGAGATCAGACGAGATCGGGCGCAATCAGTGTGGTGTGGCCGTAGGCTCTGGGCCTAGTGAGTTTTGTACTTTTAAGCATCTAGTCAGCTAGACCTTGCAATTTTGAAAGGCAATTGAGAAATGGCTCACTTCCTGAACTTGGAGCACAAAAAAGCCTACAGCACCTGGTATTCCCAGGCGGTCTCCCATCCAGGTACTAACTAGGCCCGACCCTGCTTAGCTTCCGAGATCGGGCGCATTCAGTGTGGTGTGGCCGTAGGCTCTGGGCCTAGTGAGTTTTGTACTTTTAAGCATCTAGTCGGCTAGACCTTGCAGTTTTGAAAGGCAATTGTGAAATGGCTCACTTCCTGAACTTGGAGCACAAAAAAGCCTACAGCACCTGGTATTCCCAGGTGGTCTCCCATCCAGGTACTAACTAGGCCCGACACTGCTTAGCTTCCGAGATCAGACGAGATCGGGCGCATTCAGTGTGGTGTGGCCGTAGGCTCTGGGCCTAGTGAGTTTTGTACTTTTAAGCATCTAGTCGGCTAGACCTTGCAGTTTTGAGAGGCAATTGAGAAATGGCTCACTTCCTGAACTTGGAGTACAAAAAAGCCTACAGCACCTGGTATTCCCAGGCGGTCTCCCATCCAGGTACTAACTAGGCCCGACACTGCTTAGCTTCTGAGATCAGACGAGATCAGGCGCATTCAGTGTGGTGTGGCCGTAGGCTCTGGGCCTAGTGAGTGTTGTACTTTTAAGCATCTAGTCGGCTAGACCTTGCAGTTTTAAAAGGCAATTGAGAAAGGGCTCACTTCCTGAACTTGGAGCACAAAAAAGCCTACAGCACCTGGTATTCCCAGGCGGTCTCCCATCCAGGTACTAACTAGGCCTGACACTGCTTAACTTCCGAGATCAGACGAGATCGGGTGCATTCAGTGTGGTGTGGCCGTAGGCTCTAGGAATGCTAAGAATATTACTCTTATGCATTTGCATTTAGTAAGCTAAGCCATGCAGCCACTTGCAACATGATACCACGCTCATCGCTCGATCAGGCTCGATCAGGCGAGATATATAAGACTGGTGGGCCCATTCAGGACTCCTATGTCTGGTAGGATAACTTTAATTCATCCATCCTGTGTCTGTTGCAGGGAGGTGGAGAGAACAATCAACACAATAATGGTTTTCTTTCATGCCTCTTGAAGGACTCAATATTCTCTGTACTGCATTACATGTGAAAGTCGATTTATTACCCATGAACACACTACCTGTATGCTAATTCTATGTAAAAAGGTAGCTCCAGCCCTCATGATGTTGTCCAACATTTCCGCTATAAAACGGGATACAATTATTTTGGAAACATACCAAATTTGAAAAATAATTGAGAAGTTGCGCAATTACTAATCATGGAGCACAAAAAAGCCTACAGCACCTGGTATTCCCAGGCAGTCTCCCATCCAGGTACTAACTAGGCCTGACCCTGCTTAGTTTCCGAGATCGGGCACATTCAGTGTGGTGTGGCCGTAGGCTCTGGGCCTAGTGAGTTTTGTACTTTTAAGCATCTAGTCGGCTAGACCTTGCAGTTTTGAAAGGCAATTGAGAAATGGCTCACTTCCTGAACTTGGAGCACAAAAAAGCCTACAGCACCTGGTATTCCCAGGTGGTCTCCCATCCAGGTACTAACTAGGCCCGACACTGCTTAGCTTCCGAGATCAGACGAGATCGGGCGCAATCAGTGTGGTGTGGCCGTAGGCTCTGGGCCTAGTGAGTTTTGTACTTTTAAGCATCTAGTCAGCTAGACCTTGCACTTTTGAAAGGCAATTGAGAAATGGCTCACTTCCTGAACTTGGAGCACAAAAAAGCCTACAGCACCTGGTATTCCCAGGCGGTCTCCCATCCAGGTACTAACGAGGCCCGACACTGCTTAGCTTCCGAGAACAGACGAGATCGGGCGCATTCAGTGTGGTGTGGCCGTAGGCTCTGGTTCTTGTGAGTTTTGTACTTTTAAGCATCTAGTCGGCTAGACCTTGCAGTTTTGAAAGGCAATTGAGAAATGGCTCACTTCCTGAACTTGGAGTACAAAAAAGCCTACAGCACCTGGTATTCCCAGGCGGTCTTCCATCCAGGTACTAACTAGGCCCGACACTGCTTAGCTTCTGAGATCAGACGAGATCAGGCACATTCAGTGTGGTGTGGCCGTAGGCTCTGGGCCTAGTGAGTTTTGTACTTTTAAGCATCTAGTCGGCTAGACCTTGCAGTTTTAAAAGGCAATTGAGAAAGGGCTCACTTCCTGAACTTGGAGCACAAAAAAGCCTACAGCACCTGGTATTCCCAGGCGGTCTCCCATCCAGGTACTAACTAGGCATGACACTGCTTAACTTCCGAGATCAGTCGAGATCGGGTGCATTCAGTGTGGTGTGGCCGTAGGCTCTAGGAATGCTAAGAATATTACTCTTATGCATTTGCATTTAGTAAGCTAAGCCATGCAGCCACTTGCAACATGATACCACGCTCATCGCTCGATCAGGCGAGATATATAAGACTGGTGGGCCCATTCAGGACTCCTATGTCTGGTAGGATAACTTTAATTCATCCATCCTGTGTCTGTTGCAGGGAGGTGGAGAGAACAATCAACACAATAATGGTTTTCTTTCATGCCTCTTGAACGACTCAATATTCTCTGTACTGCATTACATGTGAAAGTCGATTTATTACCCATGAACACACTACCTGTATGCTAATTCTATGTAAAAAGGTAGCTCCAGCCCTCATGATGTTGTCCAACATTTCCGCTATAAAACGGGATACAATTATTTTGGAAACATACCAAATTTGAAAAATAATTGAGAAGTTGCGCAATTACTAATCATGGAGCACAAAAAAGCCTACAGCACCTGGTATTCCCAGGCAGTCTCCCATCCAGGTACTAACTAGGCCTGACCCTGCTTAGCTTCCGAGATCGGGCACATTCAGTGTGGTGTGGCCGAAGGCTCTGGGCCTAGTGAGTTTTGTACTTTTAAGCATCTAGTCGGCTAGACCTTGCAGTTTTGAAAGGCAATTGTGAAATGGCTCACTTCCTGAACTTGGAGCACAAAAAAGCCTACAGCACCTGGTATTCCCAGGCGGTCTCCCATCCAGGTACTAACGAGGCCCGACACTGCTTAGCTTCCGAGATCAGACGAGATCGGGCGCATTCAGTGTGGTGTGGCCGTAGGCTCTGGTTCTTGTGAGTTTTGTACTTTTAAGCATCTAGTCGGCTAGACCTTGCAGTTTTGAAAGGCAATTGAGAAATGGCTCACTTCCTGAACTTGGAGTACAAAAAAGCCTACAGCACCTGGTATTCCCAGGCGGTCTTCCATCCAGGTACTAACTAGGCCCGACACTGCTTAGCTTCTGAGATCAGACGAGATCAGGCACATTCAGTGTGGTGTGGCCGTAGGCTCTGGGCCTACTGAGTTTTGTACTTTTAAGCATCTAGTCGGCTAGACCTTGCAGTTTTAAAAGGCAATTGAGAAAGGGCTCACTTCCTGAACTTGGAGCACAAAAAAGCCTACAGCACCTGGTATTCCCAGGCGGTCTCCCATCCAGGTACTAACTAGGCCTGACACTGCTTAACTTCCGAGATCAGTCGAGATCGGGTGCATTCAGTGTGGTGTGGCCGTAGGCTCTAGGAATGCTAAGAATATTACTCTTATGCATTTGCATTTAGTAAGCTAAGCCATGCAGCCACTTGCAACATGATACCACGCTCATCGCTCGATCAGGCTCGATCAGGCGAGATATATAAGACTGGTGGGCCCATTCAGGACTCCTATGTCTGGTAGGATAACTTTAATTCATCCATCCTGTGTCTGTTGCAGGGAGGTGGAGAGAACAATCAACACAATAATGGTTTTCTTTCATGCCTCTTGAAGGACTCAATATTCTCTGTACTGCATTACATGTGAAAGTCGATTTATTACCCATGAACACACTACCTGTATGCTAATTCTATGTAAAAAGGTAGCTCCAGCCCTCATGATGTTGTCCAACATTTCCGCTATAAAACGGGATACAATTATTTTGGAAACATACCAAATTTGAAAAATAATTGAGAAGTTGCGCAATTACTAATCATGGAGCACAAAAAAAGCCTACAGCACCTGGTATTCCCAGGCAGTCTCCCATCCAGGTACTAACTAGGCCCGACCCTGCTTAGCTTCCGAGATCGGGGGCATTCAGTGTGGTGTGGCCGTAGGCTCTGGGCCTAGTGAGTTTGTACTTTTAAGCATCTAGTCGGCTAGACCTTGCAGTTTTGAAAGGCAATTGTGAAATGGCTCACTTCCTGAACTTGGAGCACAAAAAAGCCTACAGCACCTGGTATTCCCAGGTGGTCTCCTATCCAGGTACTAACTAGGCCCGACACTGCTTAGCTTCCGAGATCAGACGAGATCGGGCGCATTCAGTGTGGTGTGGCCGTAGGCTCTGGGCTTAGTGAGTTTTGTACTTTTAAGCATCTAGTCGGCTAGACCTTGCAGTTTTGAAAGGCAATTGAGAAATGGCTCACTTCCTGAACTTGGAGCACAAAAAAGCCTACAGCACCTGGTATTCCCAGGTGGTCTCCCATCCAGGTACTAACTAGGCCCGACACTGCTTAGCTTCCGAGATCAGACGAGATCGGGCGCAATCAGTGTGGTGTGGCCGTAGGCTCTGGGCCTAGTGAGTTTTGTACTTTTAAGCATCTAGTCAGCTAGACCTTGCAGTTTTGAAAGGCAATTGAGAAATGGCTCACTTCCTGAACTTGGAGCACAAAAAAGCCTACAGCACCTGGTATTCCCAGGCGGTCTCCCATCCAGGTACTAACGAGGCCCGACACTGCTTAGCTTCCGAGATCAGACGAGATCGGGCGCATTCAGTGTGCTGTGGCCGTAGGCTCTGGTTCTTGTGAGTTTTGTACTTTTAAGCATCTAGTCGGCTAGACCTTGCAGTTTTGAAAGGCAATTGAGAAATGGCTCACTTCCTGAACTTGGAGTACAAAAAAGCCTACAGCACCTGGTATTCCCAGGCGGTCTTCCATCCAGGTACTAACTAGGCCCGACACTGCTTAGCTTCTGAGATCAGACGAGATCAGGCACATTCAGTGTGGTGTGGCCGTAGGCTCTGGGCCTAGTGAGTTTTGTACTTTTAAGCATCTAGTCGGCTAGACCTTGCAGTTTTAAAAGGCAATTGAGAAAGGGCTCACTTCCTGAACTTGGAGCACAAAAAAGCCTACAGCACCTGGTATTCCCAGGCGGTCTCCCATCCAGGTACTAACTAGGCCTGACACTGCTTAACTTCCGAGATCAGTCGAGATCGGGTGCATTCAGTGTGGTGTGGCCGTAGGCTCTAGGAATGCTAAGAATATTACTCTTATGCATTTGCATTTAGTAAGCTAAGCCATGCAGCCACTAGCAACATGATACCACGCTCATCGCTCGATCAGCGCTCGATCAGGCTCGATCAGGCGAGATATATAAGACTGGTGGGCCCATTCAGGACTCCTATGTCTGGTAGGATAACTTTAATTCATCCATCCTGTGTCTGTTGCAGGGAGGTGGAGAGAACAATCAACACAATAATGGTTTTCTTTCATGCCTCTTGAAGGACTCAATATTCTCTGTACTGCATTACATGTGAAAGTCGATTTATTACCCATGAACACACTACCTGTATGCTAATTCTATGTAAAAAGGTAGCTCCAGCCCTCATGATGTTGTCCAACATTTCCGCTATAAAACGGGATACAATTATTTTGGAAACATACCAAATTTGAAAAATAATTGAGAAGTTGCGCAATTACTAATCATGGAGCACAAAAAAAGCCTACAGCACCTGGTATTCCCAGGCAGTCTCCCATCCAGGTACTAACTAGGCCCGACCCTGCTTAGCTTCCGAGATCGGGCGCATTCAGTGTGGTGTGGCCGTAGGCTCTGGGCCTAGTGATTTTGTACTTTTAAGCATCTAGTCGGCTAGACCTTGCAGTTTTGAAAGGCAATTGTGAAATGGCTCACTTCCTGAACTTGGAGCACAAAAAAGCCTACAGCACCTGGTATTCCCAGGTGGTCTCCCATCCAGGTACTAACTAGGCCCGACACTGCTTAGCTTCCGAGATCAGACGAGATCGGGCGCATTCAGTGTGGTGTGGCCGTAGGCTCTGGGCTTAGTGAGTTTTGTACTTTTAAGCATCTAGTCGGCTAGACCTTGCAGTTTTGAAAGGCAATTGAGAAATGGCTCACTTCCTGAACTTGGAGCACAAAAAAGCCTACAGCACCTGGTATTCCCAGGTGGTCTCCCATCCAGGTACTAACTAGGCCCGACACTGCTTAGCTTCCGAGATCAGACGAGATCGGGCGCAATCAGTGTGGTGTGGCCGTAGGCTCTGGGCCTAGTGAGTTTTGTACTTTTAAGCATCTAGTCAGCTAGACCTTGCAGTTTTGAAAGGCAATTGAGAAATGGCTCACTTCCTGAACTTGGAGCACAAAAAAGCCTACAGCACCTGGTATTCCCAGGCGGTCTCCCATCCAGGTACTAACGAGGCCCGACACTGCTTAGCTTCCGAGATCAGACGAGATCGGGCGCATTCAGTGTGCTGTGGCCGTAGGCTCTGGTTCTTGTGAGTTTTGTACTTTTAAGCATCTAGTCGGCTAGACCTTGCAGTTTTGAAAGGCAATTGAGAAATGGCTCACTTCCTGAACTTGGAGTACAAAAAAGCCTACAGCACCTGGTATTCCCAGGCGGTCTTCCATCCAGGTACTAACTAGGCCCGACACTGCTTAGCTTCTGAGATCAGACGAGATCAGGCACATTCAGTGTGGTGTGGCCGTAGGCTCTGGGCCTAGTGAGTTTTGTACTTTTAAGCATCTAGTCGGCTAGACCTTGCAGTTTTAAAAGGCAATTGAGAAAGGGCTCACTTCCTGAACTTGGAGCACAAAAAAGCCTACAGCACCTGGTATTCCCAGGCGGTCTCCCATCCAGGTACTAACTAGGCCTGACACTGCTTAACTTCCGAGATCAGTCGAGATCGGGTGCATTCAGTGTGGTGTGGCCGTAGGCTCTAGGAATGCTAAGAATATTACTCTTATGCATTTGCATTTAGTAAGCTAAGCCATGCAGCCACTTGCAACATGATACCACGCTCATCGCTCGATCAGGCTCGATCAGGCGAGATATATAAGACTGGTGGGCCCATTCAGGACTCCTATGTCTGGTAGGATAACTTTAATTCATCCATCCTGTGTCTGTTGCAGGGAGGTGGAGAGAACAATCAACACAATAATGGTTTTCTTTCATGCCTCTTGAAGGACTCAATATTCTCTGTACTGCATTACATGTGAAAGTCGATTTATTACCCATGAACACACTACCTGTATGCTAATTCTATGTAAAAAGGTAGCTCCAGCCCTCATGATGTTGTCCAACATTTCCGCTATAAAACGGGATACAATTATTTTGGAAACATACCAAATTTGAAAAATAATTGAGAAGTTGCGCAATTACTAATCATGGAGCACAAAAAAGCCTACAGCACCTGGTATTCCCAGGCAGTCTCCCATCGAGGTACTAACTAGGCCTGACCCTGCTTAGCTTCCGAGATCGGGCGCATTCAGTGTGGTGTGGCCGTAGGCTCTGGGCCTAGTGAGTTTTGTACTTTTAAGCATCTAGTCGGCTAGACCTTGCAGTTTTGAAAGGCAATTGTGAAATGGCTCACTTCCTGAACTTGGAGCACAAAAAAGCCTACAGCACCTGGTATTCCCAGGTGGTCTCCCATCCAGGTACTAACTAGGCCCGACACTGCTTAGCTTCCGAGATCAGACGAGATCGGGCGCAATCAGTGTGGTGTGGCCGTAGGCTCTGGGCCTAGTGAGTTTTGTACTTTTAAGCATCTAGTCAGCTAGACCTTGCAGTTTTGAAAGGCAATTGAGAAATGGCTCACTTCCTGAACTTGGAGCACAAAAAAGCCTACAGCACCTGGTATTCCCAGGCGGTCTCCCATCCAGGTACTAACGAGGCCCGACACTGCTTAGCTTCCGAGATCGGGCGCAATCAGTGTGGTGTGGCCGTAGGCTCTGGGCCTAGTGATTTTGTACTTTTAAGCATCTAGTCGGCTAGACCTTGCAGTTTTGAAAGGCAATTGTGAAATGGCTCACTTCCTGAACTTGGAGCACAAAAAAGCCTACAGCACCTGGTATTCCCAGGTGGTCTCCCATCCAGGTACTAACTAGGCCCGACACTGCTTAGCTTCCGAGATCAGACGAGATCGGGCGCATTCAGTGTGGTGTGGCCGTAGGCTCTGGGCTTAGTGAGTTTTGTACTTTTAAGCATCTAGTCGGCTAGACCTTGCAGTTTTGAAAGGCAATTGAGAAATGGCTCACTTCCTGAACTTGGAGCACAAAAAAGCCTACAGCACCTGGTATTCCCAGGTGGTCTCCCATCCAGGTACTAACTAGGCCCGACACTGCTTAGCTTCCGAGATCAGACGAGATCGGGCGCAATCAGTGTGGTGTGGCCGTAGGCTCTGGGCCTAGTGAGTTTTGTACTTTTAAGCATCTAGTCAGCTAGACCTTGCAGTTTTGAAAGGCAATTGAGAAATGGCTCACTTCCTGAACTTGGAGCACAAAAAAGCCTACAGCACCTGGTATTCCCAGGCGGTCTCCCATCCAGGTACTAACGAGGCCCGACACTGCTTAGCTTCCGAGATCAGACGAGATCGGGCGCATTCAGTGTGCTGTGGCCGTAGGCTCTGGTTCTTGTGAGTTTTGTACTTTTAAGCATCTAGTCGGCTAGACCTTGCAGTTTTGAAAGGCAATTGAGAAATGGCTCACTTCCTGAACTTGGAGTACAAAAAAGCCTACAGCACCTGGTATTCCCAGGCGGTCTTCCATCCAGGTACTAACTAGGCCCGACACTGCTTAGCTTCTGAGATCAGACGAGATCAGGCACATTCAGTGTGGTGTGGCCGTAGGCTCTGGGCCTAGTGAGTTTTGTACTTTTAAGCATCTAGTCGGCTAGACCTTGCAGTTTTAAAAGGCAATTGAGAAAGGGCTCACTTCCTGAACTTGGAGCACAAAAAAGCCTACAGCACCTGGTATTCCCAGGCGGTCTCCCATCCAGGTACTAACTAGGCCTGACACTGCTTAACTTCCGAGATCAGTCGAGATCGGGTGCATTCAGTGTGGTGTGGCCGTAGGCTCTAGGAATGCTAAGAATATTACTCTTATGCATTTGCATTTAGTAAGCTAAGCCATGCAGCCACTTGCAACATGATACCACGCTCATCGCTCGATCAGGCTCGATCAGGCGAGATATATAAGACTGGTGGGCCCATTCAGGACTCCTATGTCTGGTAGGATAACTTTAATTCATCCATCCTGTGTCTGTTGCAGGGAGGTGGAGAGAACAATCAACACAATAATGGTTTTCTTTCATGCCTCTTGAAGGACTCAATATTCTCTGTACTGCATTACATGTGAAAGTCGATTTATTACCCATGAACACACTACCTGTATGCTAATTCTATGTAAAAAGGTAGCTCCAGCCCTCATGATGTTGTCCAACATTTCCGCTATAAAACGGGATACAATTATTTTGGAAACATACCAAATTTGAAAAATAATTGAGAAGTTGCGCAATTACTAATCATGGAGCACAAAAAAGCCTACAGCACCTGGTATTCCCAGGCAGTCTCCCATCGAGGTACTAACTAGGCCTGACCCTGCTTAGCTTCCGAGATCGGGCGCATTCAGTGTGGTGTGGCCGTAGGCTCTGGGCCTAGTGAGTTTTGTACTTTTAAGCATCTAGTCGGCTAGACCTTGCAGTTTTGAAAGGCAATTGTGAAATGGCTCACTTCCTGAACTTGGAGCACAAAAAAGCCTACAGCACCTGGTATTCCCAGGTGGTCTCCCATCCAGGTACTAACTAGGCCCGACACTGCTTAGCTTCCGAGATCAGACGAGATCGGGCGCAATCAGTGTGGTGTGGCCGTAGGCTCTGGGCCTAGTGAGTTTTGTACTTTTAAGCATCTAGTCAGCTAGACCTTGCAGTTTTGAAAGGCAATTGAGAAATGGCTCACTTCCTGAACTTGGAGCACAAAAAAGCCTACAGCACCTGGTATTCCCAGGCGGTCTCCCATCCAGGTACTAACGAGGCCCGACACTGCTTAGCTTCCGAGATCGGGCGCAATCAGTGTGGTGTGGCCGTAGGCTCTGGGCCTAGTGAGTTTTGTACTTTTAAGCATCTAGTCAGCTAGACCTTGCAATTTTGAAAGGCAATTGAGAAATGGCTCACTTCCTGAACTTGGAGCACAAAAAAGCCTACAGCACCTGGTATTCCCAGGCGGTCTCCCATCCAGGTACTAACGAGGCCCGACACTGCTTAGCTTCCGAGATCAGACGAGATCGGGCGCATTCAGTGTGGTGTGGCCGTAGGCTCTGGTTCTTGTGAGTTTTGTACTTTTAAGCATCTAGTCGGCTAGACCTTGCAGTTTTGAAAGGCAATTGAGAAATGGCTCACTTCCTGAACTTGGAGTACAAAAAAGCCTACAGCACCTGGTATTCCCAGGCGGTCTTCCATCCAGGTACTAACTAGGCCCGACACTGCTTAGCTTCTGAGATCAGACGAGATCAGGCACATTCAGTGTGGTGTGGCCGTAGGCTCTGGGCCTACTGAGTTTTGTACTTTTAAGCATCTAGTCGGCTAGACCTTGCAGTTTTAAAAGGCAATTGAGAAAGGGCTCACTTCCTGAACTTGGAGCACAAAAAAGCCTACAGCACCTGGTATTCCCAGGCGGTCTCCCATCCAGGTACTAACTAGGCCTGACACTGCTTAACTTCCGAGATCAGTCGAGATCGGGTGCATTCAGTGTGGTGTGGCCGTAGGCTCTAGGAATGCTAAGAATATTACTCTTATGCATTTGCATTTAGTAAGCTAAGCCATGCAGCCACTTGCAACATGATACCACGCTCATCGCTCGATCAGGCGAGATATATAAGACTGGTGGGCCCATTCAGGACTCCTATGTCTGGTAGGATAACTTTAATTCATCCATCCTGTGTCTGTTGCAGGGAGGTGGAGAGAACAATCAACACAATAATGGTTTTCTTTCATGCCTCTTGAACGACTCAATATTCTCTGTACTGCATTACATGTGAAAGTCGATTTATTACCCATGAACACACTACCTGTATGCTAATTCTATGTAAAAAGGTAGCTCCAGCCCTCATGATGTTGTCCAACATTTCCGCTATAAAACGGGATACAATTATTTTGGAAACATACCAAATTTGAAAAATAATTGAGAAGTTGCGCAATTACTAATCATGGAGCACAAAAAAGCCTACAGCACCTGGTATTCCCAGGCAGTCTCCCATCCAGGTACTAACTAGGCCTGACCCTGCTTAGCTTCCGAGATCGGGCGCATTCAGTGTGGTGTGGCCGAAGGCTCTGGGCCTAGTGAGTTTTGTACTTTTAAGCATCTAGTCGGCTAGACCTTGCAGTTTTGAAAGGCAATTGTGAAATGGCTCACTTCCTGAACTTGGAGCACAAAAAAGCCTACAGCACCTGGTATTCCCAGGCGGTCTCCCATCCAGGTACTAACGAGGCCCGACACTGCTTAGCTTCCGAGATCAGACGAGATCGGGCGCATTCAGTGTGGTGTGGCCGTAGGCTCTGGTTCTTGTGAGTTTTGTACTTTTAAGCATCTAGTCGGCTAGACCTTGCAGTTTTGAAAGGCAATTGAGAAATGGCTCACTTCCTGAACTTGGAGTACAAAAAAGCCTACAGCACCTGGTATTCCCAGGCGGTCTTCCATCCAGGTACTAACTAGGCCCGACACTGCTTAGCTTCTGAGATCAGACGAGATCAGGCACATTCAGTGTGGTGTGGCCGTAGGCTCTGGGCCTACTGAGTTTTGTACTTTTAAGCATCTAGTCGGCTAGACCTTGCAGTTTTAAAAGGCAATTGAGAAAGGGCTCACTTCCTGAACTTGGAGCACAAAAAAGCCTACAGCACCTGGTATTCCCAGGCGGTCTCCCATCCAGGTACTAACTAGGCCTGACACTGCTTAACTTCCGAGATCAGTCGAGATCGGGTGCATTCAGTGTGGTGTGGCCGTAGGCTCTAGGAATGCTAAGAATATTACTCTTATGCATTTGCATTTAGTAAGCTAAGCCATGCAGCCACTTGCAACATGATACCACGCTCATCGCTCGATCAGGCTCGATCAGGCGAGATATATAAGACTGGTGGGCCCATTCAGGACTCCTATGTCTGGTAGGATAACTTTAATTCATCCATCCTGTGTCTGTTGCAGGGAGGTGGAGAGAACAATCAACACAATAATGGTTTTCTTTCATGCCTCTTGAAGGACTCAATATTCTCTGTACTGCATTACATGTGAAAGTCGATTTATTACCCATGAACACACTACCTGTATGCTAATTCTATGTAAAAAGGTAGCTCCAGCCCTCATGATGTTGTCCAACATTTCCGCTATAAAACGGGATACAATTATTTTGGAAACATACCAAATTTGAAAAATAATTGAGAAGTTGCGCAATTACTAATCATGGAGCACAAAAAAAGCCTACAGCACCTGGTATTCCCAGGCAGTCTCCCATCCAGGTACTAACTAGGCCCGACCCTGCTTAGCTTCCGAGATCGGGGGCATTCAGTGTGGTGTGGCCGTAGGCTCTGGGCCTAGTGAGTTTGTACTTTTAAGCATCTAGTCGGCTAGACCTTGCAGTTTTGAAAGGCAATTGTGAAATGGCTCACTTCCTGAACTTGGAGCACAAAAAAGCCTACAGCACCTGGTATTCCCAGGTGGTCTCCTATCCAGGTACTAACTAGGCCCGACACTGCTTAGCTTCCGAGATCAGACGAGATCGGGCGCATTCAGTGTGGTGTGGCCGTAGGCTCTGGGCTTAGTGAGTTTTGTACTTTTAAGCATCTAGTCGGCTAGACCTTGCAGTTTTGAAAGGCAATTGAGAAATGGCTCACTTCCTGAACTTGGAGCACAAAAAAGCCTACAGCACCTGGTATTCCCAGGTGGTCTCCCATCCAGGTACTAACTAGGCCCGACACTGCTTAGCTTCCGAGATCAGACGAGATCGGGCGCAATCAGTGTGGTGTGGCCGTAGGCTCTGGGCCTAGTGAGTTTTGTACTTTTAAGCATCTAGTCAGCTAGACCTTGCAGTTTTGAAAGGCAATTGAGAAATGGCTCACTTCCTGAACTTGGAGCACAAAAAAGCCTACAGCACCTGGTATTCCCAGGCGGTCTCCCATCCAGGTATTAACGAGGCCCGACACTGCTTAGCTTCCGAGATCAGACGAGATCGGGCGCATTCAGTGTGCTGTGGCCGTAGGCTCTGGTTCTTGTGAGTTTTGTACTTTTAAGCATCTAGTCGGCTAGACCTTGCAGTTTTGAAAGGCAATTGAGAAATGGCTCACTTCCTGAACTTGGAGTACAAAAAAGCCTACAGCACCTGGTATTCCCAGGCGGTCTTCCATCCAGGTACTAACTAGGCCCGACACTGCTTAGCTTCTGAGATCAGACGAGATCAGGCACATTCAGTGTGGTGTGGCCGTAGGCTCTGGGCCTAGTGAGTTTTGTACTTTTAAGCATCTAGTCGGCTAGACCTTGCAGTTTTAAAAGGCAATTGAGAAAGGGCTCACTTCCTGAACTTGGAGCACAAAAAAGCCTACAGCACCTGGTATTCCCAGGCGGTCTCCCATCCAGGTACTAACTAGGCCTGACACTGCTTAACTTCCGAGATCAGTCGAGATCGGGTGCATTCAGTGTGGTGTGGCCGTAGGCTCTAGGAATGCTAAGAATATTACTCTTATGCATTTGCATTTAGTAAGCTAAGCCATGCAGCCACTTGCAACATGATACCACGCTCATCGCTCGATCAGCGCTCGATCAGGCGAGATATATAAGACTGGTGGGCCCATTCAGGACTCCTATGTCTGGTAGGATAACTTTAATTCATCCATCCTGTGTCTGTTGCAGGGAGGTGGAGAGAACAATCAACACAATAATGGTTTTCTTTCATGCCTCTTGAAGGACTCAATATTCTCTGTACTGCATTACATGTGAAAGTTGATTTATTACCCATGAACACACTACCTGTATGCTAATTCTATGTAAAAAGGTAGCTCCAGCCCTCATGATGTTGTCCAACATTTCCGCTATAAAACGGGATACAATTATTTTGGAAACATACCAAATTTGAAAAATAATTGAGAAGTTGCGCAATTACTAATCATGGAGCACAAAAAAAGCCTACAGCACCTGGTATTCCCAGGCAGTCTCCCATCCAGGTACTAACTAGGCCCGACCCTGCTTAGCTTCCGAGATCGGGCGCATTCAGTGTGGTGTGGCCGTAGGCTCTGGGCCTAGTGAGTTTGTACTTTTAAGCATCTAGTCGGCTAGACCTTGCAGTTTTGAAAGGCAATTGTGAAATGGCTCACTTCCTGAACTTGGAGCACAAAAAAGCCTACAGCACCTGGTATTCCCAGGTGGTCTCCCATCCAGGTACTAACTAGGCCCGACACTGCTTAGCTTCCGAGATCAGACGAGATCGGGCGCAATCAGTGTGGTGTGGCCGTAGGCTCTGGGCCTAGTGAGTTTTGTACTTTTAAGCATCTAGTCAGCTAGACCTTGCAGTTTTGAAAGGCAATTGAGAAATGGCTCACTTCCTGAACTTGGAGCACAAAAAAGCCTACAGCACCTGGTATTCCCAGGCGGTCTCCCATCCAGGTACTAACGAGGCCCGACACTGCTTAGCTTCCAAGATCAGACGAGATCGGGCGCATTCAGTGTGGTGTGGCCGTAGGCTCTGGTTCTTGTGAGTTTTGTACTTTTAAGCATCTAGTCGGCTAGACCTTGCAGTTTTGAAAGGCAATTGAGAAATGGCTCACTTCCTGAACTTGGAGTACAAAAAAGCCTACAGCACCTGGTATTCCCAGGCGGTCTTCCATCCAGGTACTAACTAGGCCCGACACTGCTTAGCTTCTGAGATCAGACGAGATCAGGCACATTCAGTGTGGTGTGGCCGTAGGCTCTGGGCCTAGTGAGTTTTGTACTATTAAGCATCTAGTCGGCTAGACCTTGCAGTTTTAAAAGGCAATTGAGAAAGGGCTCACTTCCTGAACTTGGAGCACAAAAAAGCCTACAGCACCTGGTATTCCCAGGCGGTCTCCCATCCAGGTACTAACTAGGCCTGACACTGCTTAACTTCCGAGATCAGTCGAGATCGGGTGCATTCAGTGTGGTGTGGCCGTAGGCTCTAGGAATGCTAAGAATATTACTCTTATGCATTTGCATTTAGTAAGCTAAGCCATGCAGCCACTTGCAACATGATACCACGCTCATCGCTCGATCAGGCTCGATCAGGCGAGATATATAAGACTGGTGGGCCCATTCAGGACTCCTATGTCTGGTAGGATAACTTTAATTCATCCATCCTGTGTCTGTTGCAGGGAGGTGGAGAGAACAATCAACACAATAATGGTTTTCTTTCATGCCTCTTGAAGGACTCAATATTCTCTGTACTGCATTACATGTGAAAGTCGATTTATTACCCATGAACACACTACCTGTATGCTAATTCTATGTAAAAAGGTAGCTCCAGCCCTCATGATGTTGTCCAACATTTCCGCTATAAAACGGGATACAATTATTTTGGAAACATACCAAATTTGAAAAATAATTGAGAAGTTGCGCAATTACTAATCATGGAGCACAAAAAAGCCTACAGCACCTGGTATTCCCAGGCAGTCTCCCATCCAGGTACTAACTAGGCCTGACCCTGCTTAGCTTCCGAGATTGGGCACATTCAGTGTGGTGTGGCCGTAGGCTCTGGGCCTAGTGAGTTTTGTACTTTTAAGCATCTAGTCGGCTAGACCTTGCAGTTTTAAAAGGCAATTGAGAAAGGGCTCACTTCCTGAACTTGGAGCACAAAAAAGCCTACAGCACCTGGTATTCCCAGGCGGTCTCCCATCCAGGTACTAACTAGGCCTGACACTGCTTAACTTCCGAGATCAGTCGAGATTGGGCGCATTCAGTGTGGTGTGGCCGTAGGCTCTGGGCCTAGTGAGTTTTGTACTTTTAAGCATCTAGTCGGCTAGACCTTGCAGTTTTGAAAAGCAATTGTGAAATGGCTCACTTCCTGAACTTGGAGCACAAAAAAGCCTACAGCACCTGGTATTCCCAGGTGGTCTCCCATCCAGGTACTAACTAGGCCCGACACTGCTTAGCTTCCGAGATCAGACGAGATCGGGCGCAATCAGTGTGGTGTGGCCGTAGGCTCTGGGCCTAGTGAGTTTTGTACTTTTAAGCATCTAGTCAGCTAGACCTTGCAGTTTTGAAAGGCAATTGAGAAATGGCTCACTTCCTGAACTTGGAGCACAAAAAAGCCTACAGCACCTGGTATTCCCAGGCGGTCTCCCATCCAGGTACTAACGAGGCCCGACACTGCTTAGCTTCCGAGATCAGACGAGATCGGGCGCAATCAGTGTGGTGTGGCCGTAGGCTCTGGGCCTAGTGAGTTTTGTACTTTTAAGCATCTAGTCAGCTAGACCTTGCAATTTTGAAAGGCAATTGAGAAATGGCTCACTTCCTGAACTTGGAGCACAAAAAAGCCTACAGCACCTGGTATTCCCAGGCGGTCTCCCATCCAGGTACTAACTAGGCCCGACCCTGCTTAGCTTCCGAGATCGGGCGCATTCAGTGTGGTGTGGCCGTAGGCTCTGGGCCTAGTGAGTTTTGTACTTTTAAGCATCTAGTCGGCTAGACCTTGCAGTTTTGAAAGGCAATTGTGAAATGGCTCACTTCCTGAACTTGGAGCACAAAAAAGCCTACAGCACCTGGTATTCCCAGGTGGTCTCCCATCCAGGTACTAACTAGGCCCGACACTGCTTAGCTTCCGAGATCAGACGAGATCGGGCGCATTCAGTGTGGTGTGGCCGTAGGCTCTGGGCCTAGTGAGTTTTGTACTTTTAAGCATCTAGTCGGCTAGACCTTGCAGTTTTGAGAGGCAATTGAGAAATGGCTCACTTCCTGAACTTGGAGTACAAAAAAGCCTACAGCACCTGGTATTCCCAGGCGGTCTCCCATCCAGGTACTAACTAGGCCCGACACTGCTTAGCTTCTGAGATCAGACGAGATCAGGCGCATTCAGTGTGGTGTGGCCGTAGGCTCTGGGCCTAGTGAGTGTTGTACTTTTAAGCATCTAGTCGGCTAGACCTTGCAGTTTTAAAAGGCAATTGAGAAAGGGCTCACTTCCTGAACTTGGAGCACAAAAAAGCCTACAGCACCTGGTATTCCCAGGCGGTCTCCCATCCAGGTACTAACTAGGCCTGACACTGCTTAACTTCCGAGATCAGACGAGATCGGGTGCATTCAGTGTGGTGTGGCCGTAGGCTCTAGGAATGCTAAGAATATTACTCTTATGCATTTGCATTTAGTAAGCTAAGCCATGCAGCCACTTGCAACATGATACCACGCTCATCGCTCGATCAGGCTCGATCAGGCGAGATATATAAGACTGGTGGGCCCATTCAGGACTCCTATGTCTGGTAGGATAACTTTAATTCATCCATCCTGTGTCTGTTGCAGGGAGGTGGAGAGAACAATCAACACAATAATGGTTTTCTTTCATGCCTCTTGAAGGACTCAATATTCTCTGTACTGCATTACATGTGAAAGTCGATTTATTACCCATGAACACACTACCTGTATGCTAATTCTATGTAAAAAGGTAGCTCCAGCCCTCATGATGTTGTCCAACATTTCCGCTATAAAACGGGATACAATTATTTTGGAAACATACCAAATTTGAAAAATAATTGAGAAGTTGCGCAATTACTAATCATGGAGCACAAAAAAGCCTACAGCACCTGGTATTCCCAGGCAGTCTCCCATCCAGGTACTAACTAGGCCTGACCCTGCTTAGTTTCCGAGATCGGGCACATTCAGTGTGGTGTGGCCGTAGGCTCTGGGCCTAGTGAGTTTTGTACTTTTAAGCATCTAGTCGGCTAGACCTTGCAGTTTTGAAAGGCAATTGAGAAATGGCTCACTTCCTGAACTTGGAGCACAAAAAAGCCTACAGCACCTGGTATTCCCAGGTGGTCTCCCATCCAGGTACTAACTAGGCCCGACACTGCTTAGCTTCCGAGATCAGACGAGATCGGGCGCAATCAGTGTGGTGTGGCCGTAGGCTCTGGGCCTAGTGAGTTTTGTACTTTTAAGCATCTAGTCAGCTAGACCTTGCACTTTTGAAAGGCAATTGAGAAATGGCTCACTTCCTGAACTTGGAGCACAAAAAAGCCTACAGCACCTGGTATTCCCAGGCGGTCTCCCATCCAGGTACTAACGAGGCCCGACACTGCTTAGCTTCCGAGAACAGACGAGATCGGGCGCATTCAGTGTGGTGTGGCCGTAGGCTCTGGTTCTTGTGAGTTTTGTACTTTTAAGCATCTAGTCGGCTAGACCTTGCAGTTTTGAAAGGCAATTGAGAAATGGCTCACTTCCTGAACTTGGAGTACAAAAAAGCCTACAGCACCTGGTATTCCCAGGCGGTCTTCCATCCAGGTACTAACTAGGCCCGACACTGCTTAGCTTCTGAGATCAGACGAGATCAGGCACATTCAGTGTGGTGTGGCCGTAGGCTCTGGGCCTAGTGAGTTTTGTACTTTTAAGCATCTAGTCGGCTAGACCTTGCAGTTTTAAAAGGCAATTGAGAAAGGGCTCACTTCCTGAACTTGGAGCACAAAAAAGCCTACAGCACCTGGTATTCCCAGGCGGTCTCCCATCCAGGTACTAACTAGGCATGACACTGCTTAACTTCCGAGATCAGTCGAGATCGGGTGCATTCAGTGTGGTGTGGCCGTAGGCTCTAGGAATGCTAAGAATATTACTCTTATGCATTTGCATTTAGTAAGCTAAGCCATGCAGCCACTTGCAACATGATACCACGCTCATCGCTCGATCAGGCGAGATATATAAGACTGGTGGGCCCATTCAGGACTCCTATGTCTGGTAGGATAACTTTAATTCATCCATCCTGTGTCTGTTGCAGGGAGGTGGAGAGAACAATCAACACAATAATGGTTTTCTTTCATGCCTCTTGAACGACTCAATATTCTCTGTACTGCATTACATGTGAAAGTCGATTTATTACCCATGAACACACTACCTGTATGCTAATTCTATGTAAAAAGGTAGCTCCAGCCCTCATGATGTTGTCCAACATTTCCGCTATAAAACGGGATACAATTATTTTGGAAACATACCAAATTTGAAAAATAATTGAGAAGTTGCGCAATTACTAATCATGGAGCACAAAAAAGCCTACAGCACCTGGTATTCCCAGGCAGTCTCCCATCCAGGTACTAACTAGGCCTGACCCTGCTTAGCTTCCGAGATCGGGCACATTCAGTGTGGTGTGGCCGAAGGCTCTGGGCCTAGTGAGTTTTGTACTTTTAAGCATCTAGTCGGCTAGACCTTGCAGTTTTGAAAGGCAATTGTGAAATGGCTCACTTCCTGAACTTGGAGCACAAAAAAGCCTACAGCACCTGGTATTCCCAGGCGGTCTCCCATCCAGGTACTAACGAGGCCCGACACTGCTTAGCTTCCGAGATCAGACGAGATCGGGCGCATTCAGTGTGGTGTGGCCGTAGGCTCTGGTTCTTGTGAGTTTTGTACTTTTAAGCATCTAGTCGGCTAGACCTTGCAGTTTTGAAAGGCAATTGAGAAATGGCTCACTTCCTGAACTTGGAGTACAAAAAAGCCTACAGCACCTGGTATTCCCAGGCGGTCTTCCATCCAGGTACTAACTAGGCCCGACACTGCTTAGCTTCTGAGATCAGACGAGATCAGGCACATTCAGTGTGGTGTGGCCGTAGGCTCTGGGCCTACTGAGTTTTGTACTTTTAAGCATCTAGTCGGCTAGACCTTGCAGTTTTAAAAGGCAATTGAGAAAGGGCTCACTTCCTGAACTTGGAGCACAAAAAAGCCTACAGCACCTGGTATTCCCAGGCGGTCTCCCATCCAGGTACTAACTAGGCCTGACACTGCTTAACTTCCGAGATCAGTCGAGATCGGGTGCATTCAGTGTGGTGTGGCCGTAGGCTCTAGGAATGCTAAGAATATTACTCTTATGCATTTGCATTTAGTAAGCTAAGCCATGCAGCCACTTGCAACATGATACCACGCTCATCGCTCGATCAGGCTCGATCAGGCGAGATATATAAGACTGGTGGGCCCATTCAGGACTCCTATGTCTGGTAGGATAACTTTAATTCATCCATCCTGTGTCTGTTGCAGGGAGGTGGAGAGAACAATCAACACAATAATGGTTTTCTTTCATGCCTCTTGAAGGACTCAATATTCTCTGTACTGCATTACATGTGAAAGTCGATTTATTACCCATGAACACACTACCTGTATGCTAATTCTATGTAAAAAGGTAGCTCCAGCCCTCATGATGTTGTCCAACATTTCCGCTATAAAACGGGATACAATTATTTTGGAAACATACCAAATTTGAAAAATAATTGAGAAGTTGCGCAATTACTAATCATGGAGCACAAAAAAAGCCTACAGCACCTGGTATTCCCAGGCAGTCTCCCATCCAGGTACTAACTAGGCCCGACCCTGCTTAGCTTCCGAGATCGGGGGCATTCAGTGTGGTGTGGCCGTAGGCTCTGGGCCTAGTGAGTTTGTACTTTTAAGCATCTAGTCGGCTAGACCTTGCAGTTTTGAAAGGCAATTGTGAAATGGCTCACTTCCTGAACTTGGAGCACAAAAAAGCCTACAGCACCTGGTATTCCCAGGTGGTCTCCTATCCAGGTACTAACTAGGCCCGACACTGCTTAGCTTCCGAGATCAGACGAGATCGGGCGCATTCAGTGTGGTGTGGCCGTAGGCTCTGGGCTTAGTGAGTTTTGTACTTTTAAGCATCTAGTCGGCTAGACCTTGCAGTTTTGAAAGGCAATTGAGAAATGGCTCACTTCCTGAACTTGGAGCACAAAAAAGCCTACAGCACCTGGTATTCCCAGGTGGTCTCCCATCCAGGTACTAACTAGGCCCGACACTGCTTAGCTTCCGAGATCAGACGAGATCGGGCGCAATCAGTGTGGTGTGGCCGTAGGCTCTGGGCCTAGTGAGTTTTGTACTTTTAAGCATCTAGTCAGCTAGACCTTGCAGTTTTGAAAGGCAATTGAGAAATGGCTCACTTCCTGAACTTGGAGCACAAAAAAGCCTACAGCACCTGGTATTCCCAGGCGGTCTCCCATCCAGGTACTAACGAGGCCCGACACTGCTTAGCTTCCGAGATCAGACGAGATCGGGCGCATTCAGTGTGCTGTGGCCGTAGGCTCTGGTTCTTGTGAGTTTTGTACTTTTAAGCATCTAGTCGGCTAGACCTTGCAGTTTTGAAAGGCAATTGAGAAATGGCTCACTTCCTGAACTTGGAGTACAAAAAAGCCTACAGCACCTGGTATTCCCAGGCGGTCTTCCATCCAGGTACTAACTAGGCCCGACACTGCTTAGCTTCTGAGATCAGACGAGATCAGGCACATTCAGTGTGGTGTGGCCGTAGGCTCTGGGCCTAGTGAGTTTTGTACTTTTAAGCATCTAGTCGGCTAGACCTTGCAGTTTTAAAAGGCAATTGAGAAAGGGCTCACTTCCTGAACTTGGAGCACAAAAAAGCCTACAGCACCTGGTATTCCCAGGCGGTCTCCCATCCAGGTACTAACTAGGCCTGACACTGCTTAACTTCCGAGATCAGTCGAGATCGGGTGCATTCAGTGTGGTGTGGCCGTAGGCTCTAGGAATGCTAAGAATATTACTCTTATGCATTTGCATTTAGTAAGCTAAGCCATGCAGCCACTAGCAACATGATACCACGCTCATCGCTCGATCAGCGCTCGATCAGGCTCGATCAGGCGAGATATATAAGACTGGTGGGCCCATTCAGGACTCCTATGTCTGGTAGGATAACTTTAATTCATCCATCCTGTGTCTGTTGCAGGGAGGTGGAGAGAACAATCAACACAATAATGGTTTTCTTTCATGCCTCTTGAAGGACTCAATATTCTCTGTACTGCATTACATGTGAAAGTCGATTTATTACCCATGAACACACTACCTGTATGCTAATTCTATGTAAAAAGGTAGCTCCAGCCCTCATGATGTTGTCCAACATTTCCGCTATAAAACGGGATACAATTATTTTGGAAACATACCAAATTTGAAAAATAATTGAGAAGTTGCGCAATTACTAATCATGGAGCACAAAAAAAGCCTACAGCACCTGGTATTCCCAGGCAGTCTCCCATCCAGGTACTAACTAGGCCCGACCCTGCTTAGCTTCCGAGATCGGGCGCATTCAGTGTGGTGTGGCCGTAGGCTCTGGGCCTAGTGATTTTGTACTTTTAAGCATCTAGTCGGCTAGACCTTGCAGTTTTGAAAGGCAATTGTGAAATGGCTCACTTCCTGAACTTGGAGCACAAAAAAGCCTACAGCACCTGGTATTCCCAGGTGGTCTCCCATCCAGGTACTAACTAGGCCCGACACTGCTTAGCTTCCGAGATCAGACGAGATCGGGCGCATTCAGTGTGGTGTGGCCGTAGGCTCTGGGCTTAGTGAGTTTTGTACTTTTAAGCATCTAGTCGGCTAGACCTTGCAGTTTTGAAAGGCAATTGAGAAATGGCTCACTTCCTGAACTTGGAGCACAAAAAAGCCTACAGCACCTGGTATTCCCAGGTGGTCTCCCATCCAGGTACTAACTAGGCCCGACACTGCTTAGCTTCCGAGATCAGACGAGATCGGGCGCAATCAGTGTGGTGTGGCCGTAGGCTCTGGGCCTAGTGAGTTTTGTACTTTTAAGCATCTAGTCAGCTAGACCTTGCAGTTTTGAAAGGCAATTGAGAAATGGCTCACTTCCTGAACTTGGAGCACAAAAAAGCCTACAGCACCTGGTATTCCCAGGCGGTCTCCCATCCAGGTACTAACGAGGCCCGACACTGCTTAGCTTCCGAGATCAGACGAGATCGGGCGCATTCAGTGTGCTGTGGCCGTAGGCTCTGGTTCTTGTGAGTTTTGTACTTTTAAGCATCTAGTCGGCTAGACCTTGCAGTTTTGAAAGGCAATTGAGAAATGGCTCACTTCCTGAACTTGGAGTACAAAAAAGCCTACAGCACCTGGTATTCCCAGGCGGTCTTCCATCCAGGTACTAACTAGGCCCGACACTGCTTAGCTTCTGAGATCAGACGAGATCAGGCACATTCAGTGTGGTGTGGCCGTAGGCTCTGGGCCTAGTGAGTTTTGTACTTTTAAGCATCTAGTCGGCTAGACCTTGCAGTTTTAAAAGGCAATTGAGAAAGGGCTCACTTCCTGAACTTGGAGCACAAAAAAGCCTACAGCACCTGGTATTCCCAGGCGGTCTCCCATCCAGGTACTAACTAGGCCTGACACTGCTTAACTTCCGAGATCAGTCGAGATCGGGTGCATTCAGTGTGGTGTGGCCGTAGGCTCTAGGAATGCTAAGAATATTACTCTTATGCATTTGCATTTAGTAAGCTAAGCCATGCAGCCACTTGCAACATGATACCACGCTCATCGCTCGATCAGGCTCGATCAGGCGAGATATATAAGACTGGTGGGCCCATTCAGGACTCCTATGTCTGGTAGGATAACTTTAATTCATCCATCCTGTGTCTGTTGCAGGGAGGTGGAGAGAACAATCAACACAATAATGGTTTTCTTTCATGCCTCTTGAAGGACTCAATATTCTCTGTACTGCATTACATGTGAAAGTCGATTTATTACCCATGAACACACTACCTGTATGCTAATTCTATGTAAAAAGGTAGCTCCAGCCCTCATGATGTTGTCCAACATTTCCGCTATAAAACGGGATACAATTATTTTGGAAACATACCAAATTTGAAAAATAATTGAGAAGTTGCGCAATTACTAATCATGGAGCACAAAAAAGCCTACAGCACCTGGTATTCCCAGGCAGTCTCCCATCGAGGTACTAACTAGGCCTGACCCTGCTTAGCTTCCGAGATCGGGCGCATTCAGTGTGGTGTGGCCGTAGGCTCTGGGCCTAGTGAGTTTTGTACTTTTAAGCATCTAGTCGGCTAGACCTTGCAGTTTTGAAAGGCAATTGTGAAATGGCTCACTTCCTGAACTTGGAGCACAAAAAAGCCTACAGCACCTGGTATTCCCAGGTGGTCTCCCATCCAGGTACTAACTAGGCCCGACACTGCTTAGCTTCCGAGATCAGACGAGATCGGGCGCAATCAGTGTGGTGTGGCCGTAGGCTCTGGGCCTAGTGAGTTTTGTACTTTTAAGCATCTAGTCAGCTAGACCTTGCAGTTTTGAAAGGCAATTGAGAAATGGCTCACTTCCTGAACTTGGAGCACAAAAAAGCCTACAGCACCTGGTATTCCCAGGCGGTCTCCCATCCAGGTACTAACGAGGCCCGACACTGCTTAGCTTCCGAGATCGGGCGCAATCAGTGTGGTGTGGCCGTAGGCTCTGGGCCTAGTGAGTTTTGTACTTTTAAGCATCTAGTCAGCTAGACCTTGCAATTTTGAAAGGCAATTGAGAAATGGCTCACTTCCTGAACTTGGAGCACAAAAAAGCCTACAGCACCTGGTATTCCCAGGCGGTCTCCCATCCAGGTACTAACGAGGCCCGACACTGCTTAGCTTCCGAGATCAGACGAGATCGGGCGCATTCAGTGTGGTGTGGCCGTAGGCTCTGGTTCTTGTGAGTTTTGTACTTTTAAGCATCTAGTCGGCTAGACCTTGCAGTTTTGAAAGGCAATTGAGAAATGGCTCACTTCCTGAACTTGGAGTACAAAAAAGCCTACAGCACCTGGTATTCCCAGGCGGTCTTCCATCCAGGTACTAACTAGGCCCGACACTGCTTAGCTTCTGAGATCAGACGAGATCAGGCACATTCAGTGTGGTGTGGCCGTAGGCTCTGGGCCTACTGAGTTTTGTACTTTTAAGCATCTAGTCGGCTAGACCTTGCAGTTTTAAAAGGCAATTGAGAAAGGGCTCACTTCCTGAACTTGGAGCACAAAAAAGCCTACAGCACCTGGTATTCCCAGGCGGTCTCCCATCCAGGTACTAACTAGGCCTGACACTGCTTAACTTCCGAGATCAGTCGAGATCGGGTGCATTCAGTGTGGTGTGGCCGTAGGCTCTAGGAATGCTAAGAATATTACTCTTATGCATTTGCATTTAGTAAGCTAAGCCATGCAGCCACTTGCAACATGATACCACGCTCATCGCTCGATCAGGCGAGATATATAAGACTGGTGGGCCCATTCAGGACTCCTATGTCTGGTAGGATAACTTTAATTCATCCATCCTGTGTCTGTTGCAGGGAGGTGGAGAGAACAATCAACACAATAATGGTTTTCTTTCATGCCTCTTGAACGACTCAATATTCTCTGTACTGCATTACATGTGAAAGTCGATTTATTACCCATGAACACACTACCTGTATGCTAATTCTATGTAAAAAGGTAGCTCCAGCCCTCATGATGTTGTCCAACATTTCCGCTATAAAACGGGATACAATTATTTTGGAAACATACCAAATTTGAAAAATAATTGAGAAGTTGCGCAATTACTAATCATGGAGCACAAAAAAGCCTACAGCACCTGGTATTCCCAGGCAGTCTCCCATCCAGGTACTAACTAGGCCTGACCCTGCTTAGCTTCCGAGATCGGGCGCATTCAGTGTGGTGTGGCCGAAGGCTCTGGGCCTAGTGAGTTTTGTACTTTTAAGCATCTAGTCGGCTAGACCTTGCAGTTTTGAAAGGCAATTGTGAAATGGCTCACTTCCTGAACTTGGAGCACAAAAAAGCCTACAGCACCTGGTATTCCCAGGCGGTCTCCCATCCAGGTACTAACGAGGCCCGACACTGCTTAGCTTCCGAGATCAGACGAGATCGGGCGCATTCAGTGTGGTGTGGCCGTAGGCTCTGGTTCTTGTGAGTTTTGTACTTTTAAGCATCTAGTCGGCTAGACCTTGCAGTTTTGAAAGGCAATTGAGAAATGGCTCACTTCCTGAACTTGGAGTACAAAAAAGCCTACAGCACCTGGTATTCCCAGGCGGTCTTCCATCCAGGTACTAACTAGGCCCGACACTGCTTAGCTTCTGAGATCAGACGAGATCAGGCACATTCAGTGTGGTGTGGCCGTAGGCTCTGGGCCTACTGAGTTTTGTACTTTTAAGCATCTAGTCGGCTAGACCTTGCAGTTTTAAAAGGCAATTGAGAAAGGGCTCACTTCCTGAACTTGGAGCACAAAAAAGCCTACAGCACCTGGTATTCCCAGGCGGTCTCCCATCCAGGTACTAACTAGGCCTGACACTGCTTAACTTCCGAGATCAGTCGAGATCGGGTGCATTCAGTGTGGTGTGGCCGTAGGCTCTAGGAATGCTAAGAATATTACTCTTATGCATTTGCATTTAGTAAGCTAAGCCATGCAGCCACTTGCAACATGATACCACGCTCATCGCTCGATCAGGCTCGATCAGGCGAGATATATAAGACTGGTGGGCCCATTCAGGACTCCTATGTCTGGTAGGATAACTTTAATTCATCCATCCTGTGTCTGTTGCAGGGAGGTGGAGAGAACAATCAACACAATAATGGTTTTCTTTCATGCCTCTTGAAGGACTCAATATTCTCTGTACTGCATTACATGTGAAAGTCGATTTATTACCCATGAACACACTACCTGTATGCTAATTCTATGTAAAAAGGTAGCTCCAGCCCTCATGATGTTGTCCAACATTTCCGCTATAAAACGGGATACAATTATTTTGGAAACATACCAAATTTGAAAAATAATTGAGAAGTTGCGCAATTACTAATCATGGAGCACAAAAAAAGCCTACAGCACCTGGTATTCCCAGGCAGTCTCCCATCCAGGTACTAACTAGGCCCGACCCTGCTTAGCTTCCGAGATCGGGGGCATTCAGTGTGGTGTGGCCGTAGGCTCTGGGCCTAGTGAGTTTGTACTTTTAAGCATCTAGTCGGCTAGACCTTGCAGTTTTGAAAGGCAATTGTGAAATGGCTCACTTCCTGAACTTGGAGCACAAAAAAGCCTACAGCACCTGGTATTCCCAGGTGGTCTCCTATCCAGGTACTAACTAGGCCCGACACTGCTTAGCTTCCGAGATCAGACGAGATCGGGCGCATTCAGTGTGGTGTGGCCGTAGGCTCTGGGCTTAGTGAGTTTTGTACTTTTAAGCATCTAGTCGGCTAGACCTTGCAGTTTTGAAAGGCAATTGAGAAATGGCTCACTTCCTGAACTTGGAGCACAAAAAAGCCTACAGCACCTGGTATTCCCAGGTGGTCTCCCATCCAGGTACTAACTAGGCCCGACACTGCTTAGCTTCCGAGATCAGACGAGATCGGGCGCAATCAGTGTGGTGTGGCCGTAGGCTCTGGGCCTAGTGAGTTTTGTACTTTTAAGCATCTAGTCAGCTAGACCTTGCAGTTTTGAAAGGCAATTGAGAAATGGCTCACTTCCTGAACTTGGAGCACAAAAAAGCCTACAGCACCTGGTATTCCCAGGCGGTCTCCCATCCAGGTATTAACGAGGCCCGACACTGCTTAGCTTCCGAGATCAGACGAGATCGGGCGCATTCAGTGTGCTGTGGCCGTAGGCTCTGGTTCTTGTGAGTTTTGTACTTTTAAGCATCTAGTCGGCTAGACCTTGCAGTTTTGAAAGGCAATTGAGAAATGGCTCACTTCCTGAACTTGGAGTACAAAAAAGCCTACAGCACCTGGTATTCCCAGGCGGTCTTCCATCCAGGTACTAACTAGGCCCGACACTGCTTAGCTTCTGAGATCAGACGAGATCAGGCACATTCAGTGTGGTGTGGCCGTAGGCTCTGGGCCTAGTGAGTTTTGTACTTTTAAGCATCTAGTCGGCTAGACCTTGCAGTTTTAAAAGGCAATTGAGAAAGGGCTCACTTCCTGAACTTGGAGCACAAAAAAGCCTACAGCACCTGGTATTCCCAGGCGGTCTCCCATCCAGGTACTAACTAGGCCTGACACTGCTTAACTTCCGAGATCAGTCGAGATCGGGTGCATTCAGTGTGGTGTGGCCGTAGGCTCTAGGAATGCTAAGAATATTACTCTTATGCATTTGCATTTAGTAAGCTAAGCCATGCAGCCACTTGCAACATGATACCACGCTCATCGCTCGATCAGCGCTCGATCAGGCGAGATATATAAGACTGGTGGGCCCATTCAGGACTCCTATGTCTGGTAGGATAACTTTAATTCATCCATCCTGTGTCTGTTGCAGGGAGGTGGAGAGAACAATCAACACAATAATGGTTTTCTTTCATGCCTCTTGAAGGACTCAATATTCTCTGTACTGCATTACATGTGAAAGTTGATTTATTACCCATGAACACACTACCTGTATGCTAATTCTATGTAAAAAGGTAGCTCCAGCCCTCATGATGTTGTCCAACATTTCCGCTATAAAACGGGATACAATTATTTTGGAAACATACCAAATTTGAAAAATAATTGAGAAGTTGCGCAATTACTAATCATGGAGCACAAAAAAAGCCTACAGCACCTGGTATTCCCAGGCAGTCTCCCATCCAGGTACTAACTAGGCCCGACCCTGCTTAGCTTCCGAGATCGGGCGCATTCAGTGTGGTGTGGCCGTAGGCTCTGGGCCTAGTGAGTTTGTACTTTTAAGCATCTAGTCGGCTAGACCTTGCAGTTTTGAAAGGCAATTGTGAAATGGCTCACTTCCTGAACTTGGAGCACAAAAAAGCCTACAGCACCTGGTATTCCCAGGTGGTCTCCCATCCAGGTACTAACTAGGCCCGACACTGCTTAGCTTCCGAGATCAGACGAGATCGGGCGCAATCAGTGTGGTGTGGCCGTAGGCTCTGGGCCTAGTGAGTTTTGTACTTTTAAGCATCTAGTCAGCTAGACCTTGCAGTTTTGAAAGGCAATTGAGAAATGGCTCACTTCCTGAACTTGGAGCACAAAAAAGCCTACAGCACCTGGTATTCCCAGGCGGTCTCCCATCCAGGTACTAACGAGGCCCGACACTGCTTAGCTTCCAAGATCAGACGAGATCGGGCGCATTCAGTGTGGTGTGGCCGTAGGCTCTGGTTCTTGTGAGTTTTGTACTTTTAAGCATCTAGTCGGCTAGACCTTGCAGTTTTGAAAGGCAATTGAGAAATGGCTCACTTCCTGAACTTGGAGTACAAAAAAGCCTACAGCACCTGGTATTCCCAGGCGGTCTTCCATCCAGGTACTAACTAGGCCCGACACTGCTTAGCTTCTGAGATCAGACGAGATCAGGCACATTCAGTGTGGTGTGGCCGTAGGCTCTGGGCCTAGTGAGTTTTGTACTATTAAGCATCTAGTCGGCTAGACCTTGCAGTTTTAAAAGGCAATTGAGAAAGGGCTCACTTCCTGAACTTGGAGCACAAAAAAGCCTACAGCACCTGGTATTCCCAGGCGGTCTCCCATCCAGGTACTAACTAGGCCTGACACTGCTTAACTTCCGAGATCAGTCGAGATCGGGTGCATTCAGTGTGGTGTGGCCGTAGGCTCTAGGAATGCTAAGAATATTACTCTTATGCATTTGCATTTAGTAAGCTAAGCCATGCAGCCACTTGCAACATGATACCACGCTCATCGCTCGATCAGGCTCGATCAGGCGAGATATATAAGACTGGTGGGCCCATTCAGGACTCCTATGTCTGGTAGGATAACTTTAATTCATCCATCCTGTGTCTGTTGCAGGGAGGTGGAGAGAACAATCAACACAATAATGGTTTTCTTTCATGCCTCTTGAAGGACTCAATATTCTCTGTACTGCATTACATGTGAAAGTCGATTTATTACCCATGAACACACTACCTGTATGCTAATTCTATGTAAAAAGGTAGCTCCAGCCCTCATGATGTTGTCCAACATTTCCGCTATAAAACGGGATACAATTATTTTGGAAACATACCAAATTTGAAAAATAATTGAGAAGTTGCGCAATTACTAATCATGGAGCACAAAAAAGCCTACAGCACCTGGTATTCCCAGGCAGTCTCCCATCCAGGTACTAACTAGGCCTGACCCTGCTTAGCTTCCGAGATTGGGCACATTCAGTGTGGTGTGGCCGTAGGCTCTGGGCCTAGTGAGTTTTGTACTTTTAAGCATCTAGTCGGCTAGACCTTGCAGTTTTAAAAGGCAATTGAGAAAGGGCTCACTTCCTGAACTTGGAGCACAAAAAAGCCTACAGCACCTGGTATTCCCAGGCGGTCTCCCATCCAGGTACTAACTAGGCCTGACACTGCTTAGCTTCCGAGATCAGACGAGATCGGGCGCAATCAGTGTGGTGTGGCCGTAGGCTCTGGGCCTAGTGAGTTTTGTACTTTTAAGCATCTAGTCAGCTAGACCTTGCAGTTTTGAAAGGCAATTGAGAAATGGCTCACTTCCTGAACTTGGAGCACAAAAAAGCCTACAGCACCTGGTATTCCCAGGCGGTCTCCCATCCAGGTACTAACGAGGCCCGACACTGCTTAGCTTCCGAGATCAGACGAGATCGGGCGCAATCAGTGTGGTGTGGCCGTAGGCTCTGGGCCTAGTGAGTTTTGTACTTTTAAGCATCTAGTCAGCTAGACCTTGCAATTTTGAAAGGCAATTGAGAAATGGCTCACTTCCTGAACTTGGAGCACAAAAAAGCCTACAGCACCTGGTATTCCCAGGCGGTCTCCCATCCAGGTACTAACTAGGCCCGACCCTGCTTAGCTTCCGAGATCGGGCGCATTCAGTGTGGTGTGGCCGTAGGCTCTGGGCCTAGTGAGTTTTGTACTTTTAAGCATCTAGTCGGCTAGACCTTGCAGTTTTGAAAGGCAATTGTGAAATGGCTCACTTCCTGAACTTGGAGCACAAAAAAGCCTACAGCACCTGGTATTCCCAGGTGGTCTCCCATCCAGGTACTAACTAGGCCCGACACTGCTTAGCTTCCGAGATCAGACGAGATCGGGCGCATTCAGTGTGGTGTGGCCGTAGGCTCTGGGCCTAGTGAGTTTTGTACTTTTAAGCATCTAGTCGGCTAGACCTTGCAGTTTTGAGAGGCAATTGAGAAATGGCTCACTTCCTGAACTTGGAGTACAAAAAAGCCTACAGCACCTGGTATTCCCAGGCGGTCTCCCATCCAGGTACTAACTAGGCCCGACACTGCTTAGCTTCTGAGATCAGACGAGATCAGGCGCATTCAGTGTGGTGTGGCCGTAGGCTCTGGGCCTAGTGAGTGTTGTACTTTTAAGCATCTAGTCGGCTAGACCTTGCAGTTTTAAAAGGCAATTGAGAAAGGGCTCACTTCCTGAACTTGGAGCACAAAAAAGCCTACAGCACCTGGTATTCCCAGGCGGTCTCCCATCCAGGTACTAACTAGGCCTGACACTGCTTAACTTCCGAGATCAGACGAGATCGGGTGCATTCAGTGTGGTGTGGCCGTAGGCTCTAGGAATGCTAAGAATATTACTCTTATGCATTTGCATTTAGTAAGCTAAGCCATGCAGCCACTTGCAACATGATACCACGCTCATCGCTCGATCAGGCTCGATCAGGCGAGATATATAAGACTGGTGGGCCCATTCAGGACTCCTATGTCTGGTAGGATAACTTTAATTCATCCATCCTGTGTCTGTTGCAGGGAGGTGGAGAGAACAATCAACACAATAATGGTTTTCTTTCATGCCTCTTGAAGGACTCAATATTCTCTGTACTGCATTACATGTGAAAGTCGATTTATTACCCATGAACACACTACCTGTATGCTAATTCTATGTAAAAAGGTAGCTCCAGCCCTCATGATGTTGTCCAACATTTCCGCTATAAAACGGGATACAATTATTTTGGAAACATACCAAATTTGAAAAATAATTGAGAAGTTGCGCAATTACTAATCATGGAGCACAAAAAAGCCTACAGCACCTGGTATTCCCAGGCAGTCTCCCATCCAGGTACTAACTAGGCCTGACCCTGCTTAGTTTCCGAGATCGGGCACATTCAGTGTGGTGTGGCCGTAGGCTCTGGGCCTAGTGAGTTTTGTACTTTTAAGCATCTAGTCGGCTAGACCTTGCAGTTTTGAAAGGCAATTGAGAAATGGCTCACTTCCTGAACTTGGAGCACAAAAAAGCCTACAGCACCTGGTATTCCCAGGTGGTCTCCCATCCAGGTACTAACTAGGCCCGACACTGCTTAGCTTCCGAGATCAGACGAGATCGGGCGCAATCAGTGTGGTGTGGCCGTAGGCTCTGGGCCTAGTGAGTTTTGTACTTTTAAGCATCTAGTCAGCTAGACCTTGCACTTTTGAAAGGCAATTGAGAAATGGCTCACTTCCTGAACTTGGAGCACAAAAAAGCCTACAGCACCTGGTATTCCCAGGCGGTCTCCCATCCAGGTACTAACGAGGCCCGACACTGCTTAGCTTCCGAGAACAGACGAGATCGGGCGCATTCAGTGTGGTGTGGCCGTAGGCTCTGGTTCTTGTGAGTTTTGTACTTTTAAGCATCTAGTCGGCTAGACCTTGCAGTTTTGAAAGGCAATTGAGAAATGGCTCACTTCCTGAACTTGGAGTACAAAAAAGCCTACAGCACCTGGTATTCCCAGGCGGTCTTCCATCCAGGTACTAACTAGGCCCGACACTGCTTAGCTTCTGAGATCAGACGAGATCAGGCACATTCAGTGTGGTGTGGCCGTAGGCTCTGGGCCTAGTGAGTTTTGTACTTTTAAGCATCTAGTCGGCTAGACCTTGCAGTTTTAAAAGGCAATTGAGAAAGGGCTCACTTCCTGAACTTGGAGCACAAAAAAGCCTACAGCACCTGGTATTCCCAGGCGGTCTCCCATCCAGGTACTAACTAGGCATGACACTGCTTAACTTCCGAGATCAGTCGAGATCGGGTGCATTCAGTGTGGTGTGGCCGTAGGCTCTAGGAATGCTAAGAATATTACTCTTATGCATTTGCATTTAGTAAGCTAAGCCATGCAGCCACTTGCAACATGATACCACGCTCATCGCTCGATCAGGCGAGATATATAAGACTGGTGGGCCCATTCAGGACTCCTATGTCTGGTAGGATAACTTTAATTCATCCATCCTGTGTCTGTTGCAGGGAGGTGGAGAGAACAATCAACACAATAATGGTTTTCTTTCATGCCTCTTGAACGACTCAATATTCTCTGTACTGCATTACATGTGAAAGTCGATTTATTACCCATGAACACACTACCTGTATGCTAATTCTATGTAAAAAGGTAGCTCCAGCCCTCATGATGTTGTCCAACATTTCCGCTATAAAACGGGATACAATTATTTTGGAAACATACCAAATTTGAAAAATAATTGAGAAGTTGCGCAATTACTAATCATGGAGCACAAAAAAGCCTACAGCACCTGGTATTCCCAGGCAGTCTCCCATCCAGGTACTAACTAGGCCTGACCCTGCTTAGCTTCCGAGATCGGGCGCATTCAGTGTGGTGTGGCCGAAGGCTCTGGGCCTAGTGAGTTTTGTACTTTTAAGCATCTAGTCGGCTAGACCTTGCAGTTTTGAAAGGCAATTGTGAAATGGCTCACTTCCTGAACTTGGAGCACAAAAAAGCCTACAGCACCTGGTATTCCCAGGCGGTCTCCCATCCAGGTACTAACGAGGCCCGACACTGCTTAGCTTCCGAGATCAGACGAGATCGGGCGCATTCAGTGTGGTGTGGCCGTAGGCTCTGGTTCTTGTGAGTTTTGTACTTTTAAGCATCTAGTCGGCTAGACCTTGCAGTTTTGAAAGGCAATTGAGAAATGGCTCACTTCCTGAACTTGGAGTACAAAAAAGCCTACAGCACCTGGTATTCCCAGGCGGTCTTCCATCCAGGTACTAACTAGGCCCGACACTGCTTAGCTTCTGAGATCAGACGAGATCAGGCACATTCAGTGTGGTGTGGCCGTAGGCTCTGGGCCTACTGAGTTTTGTACTTTTAAGCATCTAGTCGGCTAGACCTTGCAGTTTTAAAAGGCAATTGAGAAAGGGCTCACTTCCTGAACTTGGAGCACAAAAAAGCCTACAGCACCTGGTATTCCCAGGCGGTCTCCCATCCAGGTACTAACTAGGCCTGACACTGCTTAACTTCCGAGATCAGTCGAGATCGGGTGCATTCAGTGTGGTGTGGCCGTAGGCTCTAGGAATGCTAAGAATATTACTCTTATGCATTTGCATTTAGTAAGCTAAGCCATGCAGCCACTTGCAACATGATACCACGCTCATCGCTCGATCAGGCTCGATCAGGCGAGATATATAAGACTGGTGGGCCCATTCAGGACTCCTATGTCTGGTAGGATAACTTTAATTCATCCATCCTGTGTCTGTTGCAGGGAGGTGGAGAGAACAATCAACACAATAATGGTTTTCTTTCATGCCTCTTGAAGGACTCAATATTCTCTGTACTGCATTACATGTGAAAGTCGATTTATTACCCATGAACACACTACCTGTATGCTAATTCTATGTAAAAAGGTAGCTCCAGCCCTCATGATGTTGTCCAACATTTCCGCTATAAAACGGGATACAATTATTTTGGAAACATACCAAATTTGAAAAATAATTGAGAAGTTGCGCAATTACTAATCATGGAGCACAAAAAAAGCCTACAGCACCTGGTATTCCCAGGCAGTCTCCCATCCAGGTACTAACTAGGCCCGACCCTGCTTAGCTTCCGAGATCGGGGGCATTCAGTGTGGTGTGGCCGTAGGCTCTGGGCCTAGTGAGTTTGTACTTTTAAGCATCTAGTCGGCTAGACCTTGCAGTTTTGAAAGGCAATTGTGAAATGGCTCACTTCCTGAACTTGGAGCACAAAAAAGCCTACAGCACCTGGTATTCCCAGGTGGTCTCCTATCCAGGTACTAACTAGGCCCGACACTGCTTAGCTTCCGAGATCAGACGAGATCGGGCGCATTCAGTGTGGTGTGGCCGTAGGCTCTGGGCTTAGTGAGTTTTGTACTTTTAAGCATCTAGTCGGCTAGACCTTGCAGTTTTGAAAGGCAATTGAGAAATGGCTCACTTCCTGAACTTGGAGCACAAAAAAGCCTACAGCACCTGGTATTCCCAGGTGGTCTCCCATCCAGGTACTAACTAGGCCCGACACTGCTTAGCTTCCGAGATCAGACGAGATCGGGCGCAATCAGTGTGGTGTGGCCGTAGGCTCTGGGCCTAGTGAGTTTTGTACTTTTAAGCATCTAGTCAGCTAGACCTTGCAGTTTTGAAAGGCAATTGAGAAATGGCTCACTTCCTGAACTTGGAGCACAAAAAAGCCTACAGCACCTGGTATTCCCAGGCGGTCTCCCATCCAGGTACTAACGAGGCCCGACACTGCTTAGCTTCCGAGATCAGACGAGATCGGGCGCATTCAGTGTGCTGTGGCCGTAGGCTCTGGTTCTTGTGAGTTTTGTACTTTTAAGCATCTAGTCGGCTAGACCTTGCAGTTTTGAAAGGCAATTGAGAAATGGCTCACTTCCTGAACTTGGAGTACAAAAAAGCCTACAGCACCTGGTATTCCCAGGCGGTCTTCCATCCAGGTACTAACTAGGCCCGACACTGCTTAGCTTCTGAGATCAGACGAGATCAGGCACATTCAGTGTGGTGTGGCCGTAGGCTCTGGGCCTAGTGAGTTTTGTACTTTTAAGCATCTAGTCGGCTAGACCTTGCAGTTTTAAAAGGCAATTGAGAAAGGGCTCACTTCCTGAACTTGGAGCACAAAAAAGCCTACAGCACCTGGTATTCCCAGGCGGTCTCCCATCCAGGTACTAACTAGGCCTGACACTGCTTAACTTCCGAGATCAGTCGAGATCGGGTGCATTCAGTGTGGTGTGGCCGTAGGCTCTAGGAATGCTAAGAATATTACTCTTATGCATTTGCATTTAGTAAGCTAAGCCATGCAGCCACTTGCAACATGATACCACGCTCATCGCTCGATCAGGCTCGATCAGGCGAGATATATAAGACTGGTGGGCCCATTCAGGACTCCTATGTCTGGTAGGATAACTTTAATTCATCCATCCTGTGTCTGTTGCAGGGAGGTGGAGAGAACAATCAACACAATAATGGTTTTCTTTCATGCCTCTTGAAGGACTCAATATTCTCTGTACTGCATTACATGTGAAAGTCGATTTATTACCCATGAACACACTACCTGTATGCTAATTCTATGTAAAAAGGTAGCTCCAGCCCTCATGATGTTGTCCAACATTTCCGCTATAAAACGGGATACAATTATTTTGGAAACATACCAAATTTGAAAAATAATTGAGAAGTTGCGCAATTACTAATCATGGAGCACAAAAAAGCCTACAGCACCTGGTATTCCCAGGCAGTCTCCCATCGAGGTACTAACTAGGCCTGACCCTGCTTAGCTTCCGAGATCGGGCGCATTCAGTGTGGTGTGGCCGTAGGCTCTGGGCCTAGTGAGTTTTGTACTTTTAAGCATCTAGTCGGCTAGACCTTGCAGTTTTGAAAGGCAATTGTGAAATGGCTCACTTCCTGAACTTGGAGCACAAAAAAGCCTACAGCACCTGGTATTCCCAGGTGGTCTCCCATCCAGGTACTAACTAGGCCCGACACTGCTTAGCTTCCGAGATCAGACGAGATCGGGCGCAATCAGTGTGGTGTGGCCGTAGGCTCTGGGCCTAGTGAGTTTTGTACTTTTAAGCATCTAGTCAGCTAGACCTTGCAGTTTTGAAAGGCAATTGAGAAATGGCTCACTTCCTGAACTTGGAGCACAAAAAAGCCTACAGCACCTGGTATTCCCAGGCGGTCTCCCATCCAGGTACTAACGAGGCCCGACACTGCTTAGCTTCCGAGATCGGGCGCAATCAGTGTGGTGTGGCCGTAGGCTCTGGGCCTAGTGAGTTTTGTACTTTTAAGCATCTAGTCAGCTAGACCTTGCAATTTTGAAAGGCAATTGAGAAATGGCTCACTTCCTGAACTTGGAGCACAAAAAAGCCTACAGCACCTGGTATTCCCAGGCGGTCTCCCATCCAGGTACTAACGAGGCCCGACACTGCTTAGCTTCCGAGATCAGACGAGATCGGGCGCATTCAGTGTGGTGTGGCCGTAGGCTCTGGTTCTTGTGAGTTTTGTACTTTTAAGCATCTAGTCGGCTAGACCTTGCAGTTTTGAAAGGCAATTGAGAAATGGCTCACTTCCTGAACTTGGAGTACAAAAAAGCCTACAGCACCTGGTATTCCCAGGCGGTCTTCCATCCAGGTACTAACTAGGCCCGACACTGCTTAGCTTCTGAGATCAGACGAGATCAGGCACATTCAGTGTGGTGTGGCCGTAGGCTCTGGGCCTACTGAGTTTTGTACTTTTAAGCATCTAGTCGGCTAGACCTTGCAGTTTTAAAAGGCAATTGAGAAAGGGCTCACTTCCTGAACTTGGAGCACAAAAAAGCCTACAGCACCTGGTATTCCCAGGCGGTCTCCCATCCAGGTACTAACTAGGCCTGACACTGCTTAACTTCCGAGATCAGTCGAGATCGGGTGCATTCAGTGTGGTGTGGCCGTAGGCTCTAGGAATGCTAAGAATATTACTCTTATGCATTTGCATTTAGTAAGCTAAGCCATGCAGCCACTTGCAACATGATACCACGCTCATCGCTCGATCAGGCGAGATATATAAGACTGGTGGGCCCATTCAGGACTCCTATGTCTGGTAGGATAACTTTAATTCATCCATCCTGTGTCTGTTGCAGGGAGGTGGAGAGAACAATCAACACAATAATGGTTTTCTTTCATGCCTCTTGAACGACTCAATATTCTCTGTACTGCATTACATGTGAAAGTCGATTTATTACCCATGAACACACTACCTGTATGCTAATTCTATGTAAAAAGGTAGCTCCAGCCCTCATGATGTTGTCCAACATTTCCGCTATAAAACGGGATACAATTATTTTGGAAACATACCAAATTTGAAAAATAATTGAGAAGTTGCGCAATTACTAATCATGGAGCACAAAAAAGCCTACAGCACCTGGTATTCCCAGGCAGTCTCCCATCCAGGTACTAACTAGGCCTGACCCTGCTTAGCTTCCGAGATCGGGCGCATTCAGTGTGGTGTGGCCGAAGGCTCTGGGCCTAGTGAGTTTTGTACTTTTAAGCATCTAGTCGGCTAGACCTTGCAGTTTTGAAAGGCAATTGTGAAATGGCTCACTTCCTGAACTTGGAGCACAAAAAAGCCTACAGCACCTGGTATTCCCAGGCGGTCTCCCATCCAGGTACTAACGAGGCCCGACACTGCTTAGCTTCCGAGATCAGACGAGATCGGGCGCATTCAGTGTGGTGTGGCCGTAGGCTCTGGTTCTTGTGAGTTTTGTACTTTTAAGCATCTAGTCGGCTAGACCTTGCAGTTTTGAAAGGCAATTGAGAAATGGCTCACTTCCTGAACTTGGAGTACAAAAAAGCCTACAGCACCTGGTATTCCCAGGCGGTCTTCCATCCAGGTACTAACTAGGCCCGACACTGCTTAGCTTCTGAGATCAGACGAGATCAGGCACATTCAGTGTGGTGTGGCCGTAGGCTCTGGGCCTACTGAGTTTTGTACTTTTAAGCATCTAGTCGGCTAGACCTTGCAGTTTTAAAAGGCAATTGAGAAAGGGCTCACTTCCTGAACTTGGAGCACAAAAAAGCCTACAGCACCTGGTATTCCCAGGCGGTCTCCCATCCAGGTACTAACTAGGCCTGACACTGCTTAACTTCCGAGATCAGTCGAGATCGGGTGCATTCAGTGTGGTGTGGCCGTAGGCTCTAGGAATGCTAAGAATATTACTCTTATGCATTTGCATTTAGTAAGCTAAGCCATGCAGCCACTTGCAACATGATACCACGCTCATCGCTCGATCAGGCTCGATCAGGCGAGATATATAAGACTGGTGGGCCCATTCAGGACTCCTATGTCTGGTAGGATAACTTTAATTCATCCATCCTGTGTCTGTTGCAGGGAGGTGGAGAGAACAATCAACACAATAATGGTTTTCTTTCATGCCTCTTGAAGGACTCAATATTCTCTGTACTGCATTACATGTGAAAGTCGATTTATTACCCATGAACACACTACCTGTATGCTAATTCTATGTAAAAAGGTAGCTCCAGCCCTCATGATGTTGTCCAACATTTCCGCTATAAAACGGGATACAATTATTTTGGAAACATACCAAATTTGAAAAATAATTGAGAAGTTGCGCAATTACTAATCATGGAGCACAAAAAAAGCCTACAGCACCTGGTATTCCCAGGCAGTCTCCCATCCAGGTACTAACTAGGCCCGACCCTGCTTAGCTTCCGAGATCGGGGGCATTCAGTGTGGTGTGGCCGTAGGCTCTGGGCCTAGTGAGTTTGTACTTTTAAGCATCTAGTCGGCTAGACCTTGCAGTTTTGAAAGGCAATTGTGAAATGGCTCACTTCCTGAACTTGGAGCACAAAAAAGCCTACAGCACCTGGTATTCCCAGGTGGTCTCCTATCCAGGTACTAACTAGGCCCGACACTGCTTAGCTTCCGAGATCAGACGAGATCGGGCGCATTCAGTGTGGTGTGGCCGTAGGCTCTGGGCTTAGTGAGTTTTGTACTTTTAAGCATCTAGTCGGCTAGACCTTGCAGTTTTGAAAGGCAATTGAGAAATGGCTCACTTCCTGAACTTGGAGCACAAAAAAGCCTACAGCACCTGGTATTCCCAGGTGGTCTCCCATCCAGGTACTAACTAGGCCCGACACTGCTTAGCTTCCGAGATCAGACGAGATCGGGCGCAATCAGTGTGGTGTGGCCGTAGGCTCTGGGCCTAGTGAGTTTTGTACTTTTAAGCATCTAGTCAGCTAGACCTTGCAGTTTTGAAAGGCAATTGAGAAATGGCTCACTTCCTGAACTTGGAGCACAAAAAAGCCTACAGCACCTGGTATTCCCAGGCGGTCTCCCATCCAGGTACTAACGAGGCCCGACACTGCTTAGCTTCCGAGATCAGACGAGATCGGGCGCATTCAGTGTGCTGTGGCCGTAGGCTCTGGTTCTTGTGAGTTTTGTACTTTTAAGCATCTAGTCGGCTAGACCTTGCAGTTTTGAAAGGCAATTGAGAAATGGCTCACTTCCTGAACTTGGAGTACAAAAAAGCCTACAGCACCTGGTATTCCCAGGCGGTCTTCCATCCAGGTACTAACTAGGCCCGACACTGCTTAGCTTCTGAGATCAGACGAGATCAGGCACATTCAGTGTGGTGTGGCCGTAGGCTCTGGGCCTAGTGAGTTTTGTACTTTTAAGCATCTAGTCGGCTAGACCTTGCAGTTTTAAAAGGCAATTGAGAAAGGGCTCACTTCCTGAACTTGGAGCACAAAAAAGCCTACAGCACCTGGTATTCCCAGGCGGTCTCCCATCCAGGTACTAACTAGGCCTGACACTGCTTAACTTCCGAGATCAGTCGAGATCGGGTGCATTCAGTGTGGTGTGGCCGTAGGCTCTAGGAATGCTAAGAATATTACTCTTATGCATTTGCATTTAGTAAGCTAAGCCATGCAGCCACTTGCAACATGATACCACGCTCATCGCTCGATCAGGCTCGATCAGGCGAGATATATAAGACTGGTGGGCCCATTCAGGACTCCTATGTCTGGTAGGATAACTTTAATTCATCCATCCTGTGTCTGTTGCAGGGAGGTGGAGAGAACAATCAACACAATAATGGTTTTCTTTCATGCCTCTTGAAGGACTCAATATTCTCTGTACTGCATTACATGTGAAAGTCGATTTATTACCCATGAACACACTACCTGTATGCTAATTCTATGTAAAAAGGTAGCTCCAGCCCTCATGATGTTGTCCAACATTTCCGCTATAAAACGGGATACAATTATTTTGGAAACATACCAAATTTGAAAAATAATTGAGAAGTTGCGCAATTACTAATCATGGAGCACAAAAAAGCCTACAGCACCTGGTATTCCCAGGCAG
>NW_027182325.1:350000-392500 GCF_040938575.1 Ambystoma mexicanum | reverse complement strand
TGAGAAATGGCTCACTTCCTGAACTTGGAGTACAAAAAAGCCTACAGCACCTGGTATTCCCAGGCGGTCTTCCATCCAGGTACTAACTAGGCCCGACACTGCTTAGCTTCTGAGATCAGACGAGATCAGGCACATTCAGTGTGGTGTGGCCGTAGGCTCTGGGCCTACTGAGTTTTGTACTTTTAAGCATCTAGTCGGCTAGACCTTGCAGTTTTAAAAGGCAATTGAGAAAGGGCTCACTTCCTGAACTTGGAGCACAAAAAAGCCTACAGCACCTGGTATTCCCAGGCGGTCTCCCATCCAGGTACTAACTAGGCCTGACACTGCTTAACTTCCGAGATCAGTCGAGATCGGGTGCATTCAGTGTGGTGTGGCCGTAGGCTCTAGGAATGCTAAGAATATTACTCTTATGCATTTGCATTTAGTAAGCTAAGCCATGCAGCCACTTGCAACATGATACCACGCTCATCGCTCGATCAGGCTCGATCAGGCGAGATATATAAGACTGGTGGGCCCATTCAGGACTCCTATGTCTGGTAGGATAACTTTAATTCATCCATCCTGTGTCTGTTGCAGGGAGGTGGAGAGAACAATCAACACAATAATGGTTTTCTTTCATGCCTCTTGAAGGACTCAATATTCTCTGTACTGCATTACATGTGAAAGTCGATTTATTACCCATGAACACACTACCTGTATGCTAATTCTATGTAAAAAGGTAGCTCCAGCCCTCATGATGTTGTCCAACATTTCCGCTATAAAACGGGATACAATTATTTTGGAAACATACCAAATTTGAAAAATAATTGAGAAGTTGCGCAATTACTAATCATGGAGCACAAAAAAAGCCTACAGCACCTGGTATTCCCAGGCAGTCTCCCATCCAGGTACTAACTAGGCCCGACCCTGCTTAGCTTCCGAGATCGGGGGCATTCAGTGTGGTGTGGCCGTAGGCTCTGGGCCTAGTGAGTTTGTACTTTTAAGCATCTAGTCGGCTAGACCTTGCAGTTTTGAAAGGCAATTGTGAAATGGCTCACTTCCTGAACTTGGAGCACAAAAAAGCCTACAGCACCTGGTATTCCCAGGTGGTCTCCTATCCAGGTACTAACTAGGCCCGACACTGCTTAGCTTCCGAGATCAGACGAGATCGGGCGCATTCAGTGTGGTGTGGCCGTAGGCTCTGGGCTTAGTGAGTTTTGTACTTTTAAGCATCTAGTCGGCTAGACCTTGCAGTTTTGAAAGGCAATTGAGAAATGGCTCACTTCCTGAACTTGGAGCACAAAAAAGCCTACAGCACCTGGTATTCCCAGGTGGTCTCCCATCCAGGTACTAACTAGGCCCGACACTGCTTAGCTTCCGAGATCAGACGAGATCGGGCGCAATCAGTGTGGTGTGGCCGTAGGCTCTGGGCCTAGTGAGTTTTGTACTTTTAAGCATCTAGTCAGCTAGACCTTGCAGTTTTGAAAGGCAATTGAGAAATGGCTCACTTCCTGAACTTGGAGCACAAAAAAGCCTACAGCACCTGGTATTCCCAGGCGGTCTCCCATCCAGGTACTAACGAGGCCCGACACTGCTTAGCTTCCGAGATCAGACGAGATCGGGCGCATTCAGTGTGCTGTGGCCGTAGGCTCTGGTTCTTGTGAGTTTTGTACTTTTAAGCATCTAGTCGGCTAGACCTTGCAGTTTTGAAAGGCAATTGAGAAATGGCTCACTTCCTGAACTTGGAGTACAAAAAAGCCTACAGCACCTGGTATTCCCAGGCGGTCTTCCATCCAGGTACTAACTAGGCCCGACACTGCTTAGCTTCTGAGATCAGACGAGATCAGGCACATTCAGTGTGGTGTGGCCGTAGGCTCTGGGCCTAGTGAGTTTTGTACTTTTAAGCATCTAGTCGGCTAGACCTTGCAGTTTTAAAAGGCAATTGAGAAAGGGCTCACTTCCTGAACTTGGAGCACAAAAAAGCCTACAGCACCTGGTATTCCCAGGCGGTCTCCCATCCAGGTACTAACTAGGCCTGACACTGCTTAACTTCCGAGATCAGTCGAGATCGGGTGCATTCAGTGTGGTGTGGCCGTAGGCTCTAGGAATGCTAAGAATATTACTCTTATGCATTTGCATTTAGTAAGCTAAGCCATGCAGCCACTAGCAACATGATACCACGCTCATCGCTCGATCAGCGCTCGATCAGGCTCGATCAGGCGAGATATATAAGACTGGTGGGCCCATTCAGGACTCCTATGTCTGGTAGGATAACTTTAATTCATCCATCCTGTGTCTGTTGCAGGGAGGTGGAGAGAACAATCAACACAATAATGGTTTTCTTTCATGCCTCTTGAAGGACTCAATATTCTCTGTACTGCATTACATGTGAAAGTCGATTTATTACCCATGAACACACTACCTGTATGCTAATTCTATGTAAAAAGGTAGCTCCAGCCCTCATGATGTTGTCCAACATTTCCGCTATAAAACGGGATACAATTATTTTGGAAACATACCAAATTTGAAAAATAATTGAGAAGTTGCGCAATTACTAATCATGGAGCACAAAAAAAGCCTACAGCACCTGGTATTCCCAGGCAGTCTCCCATCCAGGTACTAACTAGGCCCGACCCTGCTTAGCTTCCGAGATCGGGCGCATTCAGTGTGGTGTGGCCGTAGGCTCTGGGCCTAGTGATTTTGTACTTTTAAGCATCTAGTCGGCTAGACCTTGCAGTTTTGAAAGGCAATTGTGAAATGGCTCACTTCCTGAACTTGGAGCACAAAAAAGCCTACAGCACCTGGTATTCCCAGGTGGTCTCCCATCCAGGTACTAACTAGGCCCGACACTGCTTAGCTTCCGAGATCAGACGAGATCGGGCGCATTCAGTGTGGTGTGGCCGTAGGCTCTGGGCTTAGTGAGTTTTGTACTTTTAAGCATCTAGTCGGCTAGACCTTGCAGTTTTGAAAGGCAATTGAGAAATGGCTCACTTCCTGAACTTGGAGCACAAAAAAGCCTACAGCACCTGGTATTCCCAGGTGGTCTCCCATCCAGGTACTAACTAGGCCCGACACTGCTTAGCTTCCGAGATCAGACGAGATCGGGCGCAATCAGTGTGGTGTGGCCGTAGGCTCTGGGCCTAGTGAGTTTTGTACTTTTAAGCATCTAGTCAGCTAGACCTTGCAGTTTTGAAAGGCAATTGAGAAATGGCTCACTTCCTGAACTTGGAGCACAAAAAAGCCTACAGCACCTGGTATTCCCAGGCGGTCTCCCATCCAGGTACTAACGAGGCCCGACACTGCTTAGCTTCCGAGATCAGACGAGATCGGGCGCATTCAGTGTGCTGTGGCCGTAGGCTCTGGTTCTTGTGAGTTTTGTACTTTTAAGCATCTAGTCGGCTAGACCTTGCAGTTTTGAAAGGCAATTGAGAAATGGCTCACTTCCTGAACTTGGAGTACAAAAAAGCCTACAGCACCTGGTATTCCCAGGCGGTCTTCCATCCAGGTACTAACTAGGCCCGACACTGCTTAGCTTCTGAGATCAGACGAGATCAGGCACATTCAGTGTGGTGTGGCCGTAGGCTCTGGGCCTAGTGAGTTTTGTACTTTTAAGCATCTAGTCGGCTAGACCTTGCAGTTTTAAAAGGCAATTGAGAAAGGGCTCACTTCCTGAACTTGGAGCACAAAAAAGCCTACAGCACCTGGTATTCCCAGGCGGTCTCCCATCCAGGTACTAACTAGGCCTGACACTGCTTAACTTCCGAGATCAGTCGAGATCGGGTGCATTCAGTGTGGTGTGGCCGTAGGCTCTAGGAATGCTAAGAATATTACTCTTATGCATTTGCATTTAGTAAGCTAAGCCATGCAGCCACTTGCAACATGATACCACGCTCATCGCTCGATCAGGCTCGATCAGGCGAGATATATAAGACTGGTGGGCCCATTCAGGACTCCTATGTCTGGTAGGATAACTTTAATTCATCCATCCTGTGTCTGTTGCAGGGAGGTGGAGAGAACAATCAACACAATAATGGTTTTCTTTCATGCCTCTTGAAGGACTCAATATTCTCTGTACTGCATTACATGTGAAAGTCGATTTATTACCCATGAACACACTACCTGTATGCTAATTCTATGTAAAAAGGTAGCTCCAGCCCTCATGATGTTGTCCAACATTTCCGCTATAAAACGGGATACAATTATTTTGGAAACATACCAAATTTGAAAAATAATTGAGAAGTTGCGCAATTACTAATCATGGAGCACAAAAGAGCCTACAGCACCTGGTATTCCCAGGCAGTCTCCCATCGAGGTACTAACTAGGCCTGACCCTGCTTAGCTTCCGAGATCGGGCGCATTCAGTGTGGTGTGGCCGTAGGCTCTGGGCCTAGTGAGTTTTGTACTTTTAAGCATCTAGTCGGCTAGACCTTGCAGTTTTGAAAGGCAATTGTGAAATGGCTCACTTCCTGAACTTGGAGCACAAAAAAGCCTACAGCACCTGGTATTCCCAGGTGGTCTCCCATCCAGGTACTAACTAGGCCCGACACTGCTTAGCTTCCGAGATCAGACGAGATCGGGCGCAATCAGTGTGGTGTGGCCGTAGGCTCTGGGCCTAGTGAGTTTTGTACTTTTAAGCATCTAGTCAGCTAGACCTTGCAGTTTTGAAAGGCAATTGAGAAATGGCTCACTTCCTGAACTTGGAGCACAAAAAAGCCTACAGCACCTGGTATTCCCAGGCGGTCTCCCATCCAGGTACTAACGAGGCCCGACACTGCTTAGCTTCCGAGATCGGGCGCAATCAGTGTGGTGTGGCCGTAGGCTCTGGGCCTAGTGAGTTTTGTACTTTTAAGCATCTAGTCAGCTAGACCTTGCAATTTTGAAAGGCAATTGAGAAATGGCTCACTTCCTGAACTTGGAGCACAAAAAAGCCTACAGCACCTGGTATTCCCAGGCGGTCTCCCATCCAGGTACTAACGAGGCCCGACACTGCTTAGCTTCCGAGATCAGACGAGATCGGGCGCATTCAGTGTGGTGTGGCCATAGGCTCTGGTTCTTGTGAGTTTTGTACTTTTAAGCATCTAGTCGGCTAGACCTTGCAGTTTTGAAAGGCAATTGAGAAATGGCTCACTTCCTGAACTTGGAGTACAAAAAAGCCTACAGCACCTGGTATTCCCAGGCGGTCTTCCATCCAGGTACTAACTAGGCCCGACACTGCTTAGCTTCTGAGATCAGACGAGATCAGGCACATTCAGTGTGGTGTGGCCGTAGGCTCTGGGCCTACTGAGTTTTGTACTTTTAAGCATCTAGTCGGCTAGACCTTGCAGTTTTAAAAGGCAATTGAGAAAGGGCTCACTTCCTGAACTTGGAGCACAAAAAAGCCTACAGCACCTGGTATTCCCAGGCGGTCTCCCATCCAGGTACTAACTAGGCCTGACACTGCTTAACTTCCGAGATCAGTCGAGATCGGGTGCATTCAGTGTGGTGTGGCCGTAGGCTCTAGGAATGCTAAGAATATTACTCTTATGCATTTGCATTTAGTAAGCTAAGCCATGCAGCCACTTGCAACATGATACCACGCTCATCGCTCGATCAGGCTCGATCAGGCGAGATATATAAGACTGGTGGGCCCATTCAGGACTCCTATGTCTGGTAGGATAACTTTAATTCATCCATCCTGTGTCTGTTGCAGGGAGGTGGAGAGAACAATCAACACAATAATGGTTTTCTTTCATGCCTCTTGAAGGACTCAATATTCTCTGTACTGCATTACATGTGAAAGTCGATTTATTACCCATGAACACACTACCTGTATGCTAATTCTATGTAAAAAGGTAGCTCCAGCCCTCATGATGTTGTCCAACATTTCCGCTATAAAACGGGATACAATTATTTTGGAAACATACCAAATTTGAAAAATAATTGAGAAGTTGCGCAATTACTAATCATGGAGCACAAAAAAGCCTACAGCACCTGGTATTCCCAGGCAGTCTCCCATCCAGGTACTAACTAGGCCTGACCCTGCTTAGCTTCCGAGATCGGGCGCATTCAGTGTGGTGTGGCCGTAGGCTCTGGGCCTAGTGAGTTTTGTACTTTTAAGCATCTAGTCGGCTAGACCTTGCAGTTTTGAAAGGCAATTGTGAAATGGCTCACTTCCTGAACTTGGAGCACAAAAAAGCCTACAGCACCTGGTATTCCCAGGTGGTCTCCCATCCAGGTACTAACTAGGCCCGACACTGCTTAGCTTCCGAGATCAGACGAGATCGGGCGCAATCAGTGTGGTGTGGCCGTAGGCTCTGGGCCTAGTGAGTTTTGTACTTTTAAGCATCTAGTCAGCTAGACCTTGCAGTTTTGAAAGGCAATTGAGAAATGGCTCACTTCCTGAACTTGGAGCACAAAAAAGCCTACAGCACCTGGTATTCCCAGGCGGTCTCCCATCCAGGTACTAACGAGGCCCGACACTGCTTAGCTTCCGAGATCGGGCGCAATCAGTGTGGTGTGGCCGTAGGCTCTGGGCCTAGTGAGTTTTGTACTTTTAAGCATCTAGTCAGCTAGACCTTGCAATTTTGAAAGGCAATTGAGAAATGGCTCACTTCCTGAACTTGGAGCACAAAAAAGCCTACAGCACCTGGTATTCCCAGGCGGTCTCCCATCCAGGTACTAACGAGGCCCGACACTGCTTAGCTTCCGAGATCAGACGAGATCGGGCGCATTCAGTGTGGTGTGGCCGTAGGCTCTGGTTCTTGTGAGTTTTGTACTTTTAAGCATCTAGTCGGCTAGACCTTGCAGTTTTGAAAGGCAATTGAGAAATGGCTCACTTCCTGAACTTGGAGTACAAAAAAGCCTACAGCACCTGGTATTCCCAGGCGGTCTTCCATCCAGGTACTAACTAGGCCCGACACTGCTTAGCTTCTGAGATCAGACGAGATCAGGCACATTCAGTGTGGTGTGGCCGTAGGCTCTGGGCCTACTGAGTTTTGTACTTTTAAGCATCTAGTCGGCTAGACCTTGCAGTTTTAAAAGGCAATTGAGAAAGGGCTCACTTCCTGAACTTGGAGCACAAAAAAGCCTACAGCACCTGGTATTCCCAGGCGGTCTCCCATCCAGGTACTAACTAGGCCTGACACTGCTTAACTTCCGAGATCAGTCGAGATCGGGTGCATTCAGTGTGGTGTGGCCGTAGGCTCTAGGAATGCTAAGAATATTACTCTTATGCATTTGCATTTAGTAAGCTAAGCCATGCAGCCACTTGCAACATGATACCACGCTCATCGCTCGATCAGCGCTCGATCAGGCTCGATCAGGCGAGATATATAAGACTGGTGGGCCCATTCAGGACTCCTATGTCTGGTAGGATAACTTTAATTCATCCATCCTGTGTCTGTTGCAGGGAGGTGGAGAGAACAATCAACACAATAATGGTTTTCTTTCATGCCTCTTGAAGGACTCAATATTCTCTGTACTGCATTACATGTGAAAGTTGATTTATTACCCATGAACACACTACCTGTATGCTAATTCTATGTAAAAAGGTAGCTCCAGCCCTCATGATGTTGTCCAACATTTCCGCTATAAAACGGGATACAATTATTTTGGAAACATACCAAATTTGAAAAATAATTGAGAAGTTGCGCAATTACTAATCATGGAGCACAAAAAAAGCCTACAGCACCTGGTATTCCCAGGCAGTCTCCCATCCAGGTACTAACTAGGCCCGACCCTGCTTAGCTTCCGAGATCGGGCGCATTCAGTGTGGTGTGGCCGTAGGCTCTGGGCCTAGTGAGTTTGTACTTTTAAGCATCTAGTCGGCTAGACCTTGCAGTTTTGAAAGGCAATTGTGAAATGGCTCACTTCCTGAACTTGGAGCACAAAAAAGCCTACAGCACCTGGTATTCCCAGGTGGTCTCCCATCCAGGTACTAACTAGGCCCGACACTGCTTAGCTTCCGAGATCAGACGAGATCGGGCGCAATCAGTGTGGTGTGGCCGTAGGCTCTGGGCCTAGTGAGTTTTGTACTTTTAAGCATCTAGTCAGCTAGACCTTGCAGTTTTGAAAGGCAATTGAGAAATGGCTCACTTCCTGAACTTGGAGCACAAAAAAGCCTACAGCACCTGGTATTCCCAGGCGGTCTCCCATCCAGGTACTAACGAGGCCCGACACTGCTTAGCTTCCGAGATCAGACGAGATCGGGCGCATTCAGTGTGCTGTGGCCGTAGGCTCTGGTTCTTGTGAGTTTTGTACTTTTAAGCATCTAGTCGGCTAGACCTTGCAGTTTTGAAAGGCAATTGAGAAATGGCTCACTTCCTGAACTTGGAGTACAAAAAAGCCTACAGCACCTGGTATTCCCAGGCGGTCTTCCATCCAGGTACTAACTAGGCCCGACACTGCTTAGCTTCTGAGATCAGACGAGATCAGGCACATTCAGTGTGGTGTGGCCGTAGGCTCTGGGCCTAGTGAGTTTTGTACTTTTAAGCATCTAGTCGGCTAGACCTTGCAGTTTTAAAAGGCAATTGAGAAAGGGCTCACTTCCTGAACTTGGAGCACAAAAAAGCCTACAGCACCTGGTATTCCCAGGCGGTCTCCCATCCAGGTACTAACTAGGCCTGACACTGCTTAACTTCCGAGATCAGTCGAGATCGGGTGCATTCAGTGTGGTGTGGCCGTAGGCTCTAGGAATGCTAAGAATATTACTCTTATGCATTTGCATTTAGTAAGCTAAGCCATGCAGCCACTTGCAACATGATACCACGCTCATCGCTCGATCAGGCTCGATCAGGCGAGATATATAAGACTGGTGGGCCCATTCAGGACTCCTATGTCTGGTAGGATAACTTTAATTCATCCATCCTGTGTCTGTTGCAGGGAGGTGGAGAGAACAATCAACACAATAATGGTTTTCTTTCATGCCTCTTGAAGGACTCAATATTCTCTGTACTGCATTACATGTGAAAGTTGATTTATTACCCATGAACACACTACCTGTATGCTAATTCTATGTAAAAAGGTAGCTCCAGCCCTCATGATGTTGTCCAACATTTCCGCTATAAAACGGGATACAATTATTTTGGAAACATACCAAATTTGAAAAATAATTGAGAAGTTGCGCAATTACTAATCATGGAGCACAAAAAAAGCCTACAGCACCTGGTATTCCCAGGCAGTCTCCCATCCAGGTACTAACTAGGCCCGACCCTGCTTAGCTTCCGAGATCGGGCGCATTCAGTGTGGTGTGGCCGTAGGCTCTGGGCCTAGTGAGTTTGTACTTTTAAGCATCTAGTCGGCTAGACCTTGCAGTTTTGAAAGGCAATTGTGAAATGGCTCACTTCCTGAACTTGGAGCACAAAAAAGCCTACAGCACCTGGTATTCCCAGGTGGTCTCCCATCCAGGTACTAACTAGGCCCGACACTGCTTAGCTTCCGAGATCAGACGAGATCGGGCGCAATCAGTGTGGTGTGGCCGTAGGCTCTGGGCCTAGTGAGTTTTGTACTTTTAAGCATCTAGTCAGCTAGACCTTGCAGTTTTGAAAGGCAATTGAGAAATGGCTCACTTCCTGAACTTGGAGCACAAAAAAGCCTACAGCACCTGGTATTCCCAGGCGGTCTCCCATCCAGGTACTAACGAGGCCCGACACTGCTTAGCTTCCAAGATCAGACGAGATCGGGCGCATTCAGTGTGCTGTGGCCGTAGGCTCTGGTTCTTGTGAGTTTTGTACTTTTAAGCATCTAGTCGGCTAGACCTTGCAGTTTTGAAAGGCAATTGAGAAATGGCTCACTTCCTGAACTTGGAGTACAAAAAAGCCTACAGCACCTGGTATTCCCAGGCGGTCTCCCATCCAGGTACTAACTAGGCCTGACACTGCTTAACTTCCGAGATCAGTCGAGATCGGGTGCATTCAGTGTGGTGTGGCCGTAGGCTCTAGGAATGCTAAGAATATTACTCTTATGCATTTGCATTTAGTAAGCTAAGCCATGCAGCCACTTGCAACATGATACCACGCTCATCGCTCGATCAGGCTCGATCAGGCGAGATATATAAGACTGGTGGGCCCATTCAGGACTCCTATGTCTGGTAGGATAACTTTAATTCATCCATCCTGTGTCTGTTGCAGGGAGGTGGAGAGAACAATCAACACAATAATGGTTTTCTTTCATGCCTCTTGAAGGACTCAATATTCTCTGTACTGCATTACATGTGAAAGTTGATTTATTACCCATGAACACACTACCTGTATGCTAATTCTATGTAAAAAGGTAGCTCCAGCCCTCATGATGTTGTCCAACATTTCCGCTATAAAACGGGATACAATTATTTTGGAAACATACCAAATTTGAAAAATAATTGAGAAGTTGCGCAATTACTAATCATGGAGCACAAAAAAAGCCTACAGCACCTGGTATTCCCAGGCAGTCTCCCATCCAGGTACTAACTAGGCCCGACCCTGCTTAGCTTCCGAGATCGGGCGCATTCAGTGTGGTGTGGCCGTAGGCTCTGGGCCTAGTGAGTTTGTACTTTTAAGCATCTAGTCGGCTAGACCTTGCAGTTTTGAAAGGCAATTGTGAAATGGCTCACTTCCTGAACTTGGAGCACAAAAAAGCCTACAGCACCTGGTATTCCCAGGTGGTCTCCCATCCAGGTACTAACTAGGCCCGACACTGCTTAGCTTCCGAGATCAGACGAGATCGGGCGCAATCAGTGTGGTGTGGCCGTAGGCTCTGGGCCTAGTGAGTTTTGTACTTTTAAGCATCTAGTCAGCTAGACCTTGCAGTTTTGAAAGGCAATTGAGAAATGGCTCACTTCCTGAACTTGGAGCACAAAAAAGCCTACAGCACCTGGTATTCCCAGGCGGTCTCCCATCCAGGTACTAACGAGGCCCGACACTGCTTAGCTTCCGAGATCAGACGAGATCGGGCGCATTCAGTGTGCTGTGGCCGTAGGCTCTGGTTCTTGTGAGTTTTGTACTTTTAAGCATCTAGTCGGCTAGACCTTGCAGTTTTGAAAGGCAATTGAGAAATGGCTCACTTCCTGAACTTGGAGTACAAAAAAGCCTACAGCACCTGGTATTCCCAGGCGGTCTTCCATCCAGGTACTAACTAGGCCCGACACTGCTTAGCTTCTGAGATCAGACGAGATCAGGCACATTCAGTGTGGTGTGGCCGTAGGCTCTGGGCCTAGTGAGTTTTGTACTTTTAAGCATCTAGTCGGCTAGACCTTGCAGTTTTAAAAGGCAATTGAGAAAGGGCTCACTTCCTGAACTTGGAGCACAAAAAAGCCTACAGCACCTGGTATTCCCAGGCGGTCTCCCATCCAGGTACTAACTAGGCCTGACACTGCTTAACTTCCGAGATCAGTCGAGATCGGGTGCATTCAGTGTGGTGTGGCCGTAGGCTCTAGGAATGCTAAGAATATTACTCTTATGCATTTGCATTTAGTAAGCTAAGCCATGCAGCCACTTGCAACATGATACCACGCTCATCGCTCGATCAGGCTCGATCAGGCGAGATATATAAGACTGGTGGGCCCATTCAGGACTCCTATGTCTGGTAGGATAACTTTAATTCATCCATCCTGTGTCTGTTGCAGGGAGGTGGAGAGAACAATCAACACAATAATGGTTTTCTTTCATGCCTCTTGAAGGACTCAATATTCTCTGTACTGCATTACATGTGAAAGTTGATTTATTACCCATGAACACACTACCTGTATGCTAATTCTATGTAAAAAGGTAGCTCCAGCCCTCATGATGTTGTCCAACATTTCCGCTATAAAACGGGATACAATTATTTTGGAAACATACCAAATTTGAAAAATAATTGAGAAGTTGCGCAATTACTAATCATGGAGCACAAAAAAAGCCTACAGCACCTGGTATTCCCAGGCAGTCTCCCATCCAGGTACTAACTAGGCCCGACCCTGCTTAGCTTCCGAGATCGGGCGCATTCAGTGTGGTGTGGCCGTAGGCTCTGGGCCTAGTGAGTTTGTACTTTTAAGCATCTAGTCGGCTAGACCTTGCAGTTTTGAAAGGCAATTGTGAAATGGCTCACTTCCTGAACTTGGAGCACAAAAAAGCCTACAGCACCTGGTATTCCCAGGTGGTCTCCCATCCAGGTACTAACTAGGCCCGACACTGCTTAGCTTCCGAGATCAGACGAGATCGGGCGCAATCAGTGTGGTGTGGCCGTAGGCTCTGGGCCTAGTGAGTTTTGTACTTTTAAGCATCTAGTCAGCTAGACCTTGCAGTTTTGAAAGGCAATTGAGAAATGGCTCACTTCCTGAACTTGGAGCACAAAAAAGCCTACAGCACCTGGTATTCCCAGGCGGTCTCCCATCCAGGTACTAACGAGGCCCGACACTGCTTAGCTTCCGAGATCAGACGAGATCGGGCGCATTCAGTGTGCTGTGGCCGTAGGCTCTGGTTCTTGTGAGTTTTGTACTTTTAAGCATCTAGTCGGCTAGACCTTGCAGTTTTGAAAGGCAATTGAGAAATGGCTCACTTCCTGAACTTGGAGTACAAAAAAGCCTACAGCACCTGGTATTCCCAGGCGGTCTCCCATCCAGGTACTAACTAGGCCTGACACTGCTTAACTTCCGAGATCAGTCGAGATCGGGTGCATTCAGTGTGGTGTGGCCGTAGGCTCTAGGAATGCTAAGAATATTACTCTTATGCATTTGCATTTAGTAAGCTAAGCCATGCAGCCACTTGCAACATGATACCACGCTCATCGCTCGATCAGGCTCGATCAGGCGAGATATATAAGACTGGTGGGCCCATTCAGGACTCCTATGTCTGGTAGGATAACTTTAATTCATCCATCCTGTGTCTGTTGCAGGGAGGTGGAGAGAACAATCAACACAATAATGGTTTTCTTTCATGCCTCTTGAAGGACTCAATATTCTCTGTACTGCATTACATGTGAAAGTCGATTTATTACCCATGAACACACTACCTGTATGCTAATTCTATGTAAAAAGGTAGCTCCAGCCCTCATGATGTTGTCCAACATTTCCGCTATAAAACGGGATACAATTATTTTGGAAACATACCAAATTTGAAAAATAATTGAGAAGTTGCGCAATTACTAATCATGGAGCACAAAAAAAGCCTACAGCACCTGGTATTCCCAGGCAGTCTCCCATCCAGGTACTAACTAGGCCAGACCCTGCTTAGCTTCCGAGATCGGGCGCATTCAGTGTGGTGTGGCCGTAGGCTCTGGGCCTAGTGAGTTTGTACTTTTAAGCATCTAGTCGGCTAGACCTTGCAGTTTTGAAAGGCAATTGTGAAATGGCTCACTTCCTGAACTTGGAGCACAAAAAAGCCTACAGCACCTGGTATTCCCAGGTGGTCTCCCATCCAGGTACTAACTAGGCCCTACACTGCTTAGCTTCCGAGATCAGACGAGATCGGGCGCATTCAGTGTGGTGTGGCCGTAGGCTCTGGGCTTAGTGAGTTTTGTACTTTTAAGCATCTAGTCGGCTAGACCTTGCAGTTTTGAAAGGCAATTGAGAAATGGCTCACTTCCTGAACTTGGGGCACAAAAAAGCCTACAGCACCTGGTATTCCCAGGTGGTCTCCCATCCAGGTACTAACTAGGCCCGCCACTGCTTAGCTTCCGAGATCAGACGAGATCGGGCGCAATCAGTGTGGTGTGGCCGTAGGCTCTGGGCCTAGTGAGTTTTGTACTTTTAAGCATCTAGTCAGCTAGACCTTGCAGTTTTGAAAGGCAATTGAGAAATGGCTCACTTCCTGAACTTGGAGCACAAAAAAGCCTACAGCACCTGGTATTCCCAGGCGGTCTCCCATCCAGGTACTAACGAGGCCCGACACTGCTTAGCTTCCGAGATCAGACGAGATCGGGCGCATTCAGTGTGCTGTGGCCGTAGGCTCTGGTTCTTGTGAGTTTTGTACTTTTAAGCATCTAGTCGGCTAGACCTTGCAGTTTTGAAAGGCAATTGAGAAATGGCTCACTTCCTGAACTTGGAGTACAAAAAAGCCTACAGCACCTGGTATTCCCAGGCGGTCTTCCATCCAGGTACTAACTAGGCCCGACACTGCTTAGCTTCTGAGATCAGACGAGATCAGGCACATTCAGTGTGGTGTGGCCGTAGGCTCTGGGCCTAGTGAGTTTTGTACTTTTAAGCATCTAGTCGGCTAGACCTTGCAGTTTTAAAAGGCAATTGAGAAAGGGCTCACTTCCTGAACTTGGAGCACAAAAAAGCCTACAGCACCTGGTATTCCCAGGCAGTCTCCCATCCAGGTACTAACTAGGCCTGACACTGCTTAACTTCCGAGATCAGTCGAGATCGGGTGCATTCAGTGTGGTGTGGCCGTAGGCTCTAGGAATGCTAAGAATATTACTCTTATGCATTTGCATTTAGTAAGCTAAGCCATGCAGCCACTTGCAACATGATACCACGCTCATCGCTCGATCAGGCTCGATCAGGCGAGATATATAAGACTGGTGGGCCCATTCAGGACTCCTATGTCTGGTAGGATAACTTTAATTCATCCATCCTGTGTCTGTTGCAGGGAGGTGGAGAGAACAATCAACACAATAATGGTTTTCTTTCATGCCTCTTGAAGGACTCAATATTCTCTGTACTGCATTACATGTGAAAGTCGATTTATTACCCATGAACACACTACCTGTATGCTAATTCTATGTAAAAAGGTAGCTCCAGCCCTCATGATGTTGTCCAACATTTCCGCTATAAAACGGGATACAATTATTTTGGAAACATACCAAATTTGAAAAATAATTGAGAAGTTGCGCAATTACTAATCATGGAGCACAAAAAAGCCTACAGCACCTGGTATTCCCAGGCAGTCTCCCATCCAGGTACTAACTAGGCCTGACCCTGCTTAGCTTCCGAGATCGGGCGCATTCAGTGTGGTGTGGCCGTAGGCTCTGGGCCTAGTGAGTTTTGTACTTTTAAGCATCTAGTCGGCTAGACCTTGCAGTTTTGAAAGGCAATTGTGAAATGGCTCACTTCCTGAACTTGGAGCACAAAAAAGCCTACAGCACCTGGTATTCCCAGGTGGTCTCCCATCCAGGTACTAACTAGGCCCGACACTGCTTAGCTTCCGAGATCAGACGAGATCGGGCGCAATCAGTGTGGTGTGGCCGTAGGCTCTGGGCCTAGTGAGTTTTGTACTTTTAAGCATCTAGTCAGCTAGACCTTGCAGTTTTGAAAGGCAATTGAGAAATGGCTCACTTCCTGAACTTGGAGCACAAAAAAGCCTACAGCACCTGGTATTCCCAGGCGGTCTCCCATCCAGGTACTAACGAGGCCCGACACTGCTTAGCTTCCGAGATCGGGCGCAATCAGTGTGGTGTGGCCGTAGGCTCTGGGCCTAGTGAGTTTTGTACTTTTAAGCATCTAGTCAGCTAGACCTTGCAATTTTGAAAGGCAATTGAGAAATGGCTCACTTCCTGAACTTGGAGCACAAAAAAGCCTACAGCACCTGGTATTCCCAGGCGGTCTCCCATCCAGGTACTAACGAGGCCCGACACTGCTTAGCTTCCGAGATCAGACGAGATCGGGCGCATTCAGTGTGGTGTGGCCGTAGGCTCTGGTTCTTGTGAGTTTTGTACTTTTAAGCATCTAGTCGGCTAGACCTTGCAGTTTTGAAAGGCAATTGAGAAATGGCTCACTTCGAGAACTTGGAGTACAAAAAAGCCTACAGCACCTGGTATTCCCAGGCGGTCTTCCATCCAGGTACTAACTAGGCCCGACACTGCTTAGCTTCTGAGATCAGACGAGATCAGGCACATTCAGTGTGGTGTGGCCGTAGGCTCTGGGCCTACTGAGTTTTGTACTTTTAAGCATCTAGTCGGCTAGACCTTGCAGTTTTAAAAGGCAATTGAGAAAGGGCTCACTTCCTGAACTTGGAGCACAAAAAAGCCTACAGCACCTGGTATTCCCAGGCGGTCTCCCATCCAGGTACTAACTAGGCCTGACACTGCTTAACTTCCGAGATCAGTCGAGATCGGGTGCATTCAGTGTGGTGTGGCCGTAGGCTCTAGGAATGCTAAGAATATTACTCTTATGCATTTGCATTTAGTAAGCTAAGCCATGCAGCCACTTGCAACATGATACCACGCTCATCGCTCGATCAGCGCTCGATCAGGCTCGATCAGGCGAGATATATAAGACTGGTGGGCCCATTCAGGACTCCTATGTCTGGTAGGATAACTTTAATTCATCCATCCTGTGTCTGTTGCAGGGAGGTGGAGAGAACAATCAACACAATAATGGTTTTCTTTCATGCCTCTTGAAGGACTCAATATTCTCTGTACTGCATTACATGTGAAAGTTGATTTATTACCCATGAACACACTACCTGTATGCTAATTCTATGTAAAAAGGTAGCTCCAGCCCTCATGATGTTGTCCAACATTTCCGCTATAAAACGGGATACAATTATTTTGGAAACATACCAAATTTGAAAAATAATTGAGAAGTTGCGCAATTACTAATCATGGAGCACAAAAAAAGCCTACAGCACCTGGTATTCCCAGGCAGTCTCCCATCCAGGTACTAACTAGGCCCGACCCTGCTTAGCTTCCGAGATCGGGCGCATTCAGTGTGGTGTGGCCGTAGGCTCTGGGCCTAGTGAGTTTGTACTTTTAAGCATCTAGTCGGCTAGACCTTGCAGTTTTGAAAGGCAATTGTGAAATGGCTCACTTCCTGAACTTGGAGCACAAAAAAGCCTACAGCACCTGGTATTCCCAGGTGGTCTCCCATCCAGGTACTAACTAGGCCCGACACTGCTTAGCTTCCGAGATCAGACGAGATCGGGCGCAATCAGTGTGGTGTGGCCGTAGGCTCTGGGCCTAGTGAGTTTTGTACTTTTAAGCATCTAGTCAGCTAGACCTTGCAGTTTTGAAAGGCAATTGAGAAATGGCTCACTTCCTGAACTTGGAGCACAAAAAAGCCTACAGCACCTGGTATTCCCAGGCGGTCTCCCATCCAGGTACTAACGAGGCCCGACACTGCTTAGCTTCCGAGATCAGACGAGATCGGGCGCATTCAGTGTGCTGTGGCCGTAGGCTCTGGTTCTTGTGAGTTTTGTACTTTTAAGCATCTAGTCGGCTAGACCTTGCAGTTTTGAAAGGCAATTGAGAAATGGCTCACTTCCTGAACTTGGAGTACAAAAAAGCCTACAGCACCTGGTATTCCCAGGCGGTCTTCCATCCAGGTACTAACTAGGCCCGACACTGCTTAGCTTCTGAGATCAGACGAGATCAGGCACATTCAGTGTGGTGTGGCCGTAGGCTCTGGGCCTAGTGAGTTTTGTACTTTTAAGCATCTAGTCGGCTAGACCTTGCAGTTTTAAAAGGCAATTGAGAAAGGGCTCACTTCCTGAACTTGGAGCACAAAAAAGCCTACAGCACCTGGTATTCCCAGGCGGTCTCCCATCCAGGTACTAACTAGGCCTGACACTGCTTAACTTCCGAGATCAGTCGAGATCGGGTGCATTCAGTGTGGTGTGGCCGTAGGCTCTAGGAATGCTAAGAATATTACTCTTATGCATTTGCATTTAGTAAGCTAAGCCATGCAGCCACTTGCAACATGATACCACGCTCATCGCTCGATCAGGCTCGATCAGGCGAGATATATAAGACTGGTGGGCCCATTCAGGACTCCTATGTCTGGTAGGATAACTTTAATTCATCCATCCTGTGTCTGTTGCAGGGAGGTGGAGAGAACAATCAACACAATAATGGTTTTCTTTCATGCCTCTTGAAGGACTCAATATTCTCTGTACTGCATTACATGTGAAAGTTGATTTATTACCCATGAACACACTACCTGTATGCTAATTCTATGTAAAAAGGTAGCTCCAGCCCTCATGATGTTGTCCAACATTTCCGCTATAAAACGGGATACAATTATTTTGGAAACATACCAAATTTGAAAAATAATTGAGAAGTTGCGCAATTACTAATCATGGAGCACAAAAAAAGCCTACAGCACCTGGTATTCCCAGGCAGTCTCCCATCCAGGTACTAACTAGGCCCGACCCTGCTTAGCTTCCGAGATCGGGCGCATTCAGTGTGGTGTGGCCGTAGGCTCTGGGCCTAGTGAGTTTGTACTTTTAAGCATCTAGTCGGCTAGACCTTGCAGTTTTGAAAGGCAATTGTGAAATGGCTCACTTCCTGAACTTGGAGCACAAAAAAGCCTACAGCACCTGGTATTCCCAGGTGGTCTCCCATCCAGGTACTAACTAGGCCCGACACTGCTTAGCTTCCGAGATCAGACGAGATCGGGCGCAATCAGTGTGGTGTGGCCGTAGGCTCTGGGCCTAGTGAGTTTTGTACTTTTAAGCATCTAGTCAGCTAGACCTTGCAGTTTTGAAAGGCAATTGAGAAATGGCTCACTTCCTGAACTTGGAGCACAAAAAAGCCTACAGCACCTGGTATTCCCAGGCGGTCTCCCATCCAGGTACTAACGAGGCCCGACACTGCTTAGCTTCCAAGATCAGACGAGATCGGGCGCATTCAGTGTGCTGTGGCCGTAGGCTCTGGTTCTTGTGAGTTTTGTACTTTTAAGCATCTAGTCGGCTAGACCTTGCAGTTTTGAAAGGCAATTGAGAAATGGCTCACTTCCTGAACTTGGAGTACAAAAAAGCCTACAGCACCTGGTATTCCCAGGCGGTCTCCCATCCAGGTACTAACTAGGCCTGACACTGCTTAACTTCCGAGATCAGTCGAGATCGGGTGCATTCAGTGTGGTGTGGCCGTAGGCTCTAGGAATGCTAAGAATATTACTCTTATGCATTTGCATTTAGTAAGCTAAGCCATGCAGCCACTTGCAACATGATACCACGCTCATCGCTCGATCAGGCTCGATCAGGCGAGATATATAAGACTGGTGGGCCCATTCAGGACTCCTATGTCTGGTAGGATAACTTTAATTCATCCATCCTGTGTCTGTTGCAGGGAGGTGGAGAGAACAATCAACACAATAATGGTTTTCTTTCATGCCTCTTGAAGGACTCAATATTCTCTGTACTGCATTACATGTGAAAGTTGATTTATTACCCATGAACACACTACCTGTATGCTAATTCTATGTAAAAAGGTAGCTCCAGCCCTCATGATGTTGTCCAACATTTCCGCTATAAAACGGGATACAATTATTTTGGAAACATACCAAATTTGAAAAATAATTGAGAAGTTGCGCAATTACTAATCATGGAGCACAAAAAAAGCCTACAGCACCTGGTATTCCCAGGCAGTCTCCCATCCAGGTACTAACTAGGCCCGACCCTGCTTAGCTTCCGAGATCGGGCGCATTCAGTGTGGTGTGGCCGTAGGCTCTGGGCCTAGTGAGTTTGTACTTTTAAGCATCTAGTCGGCTAGACCTTGCAGTTTTGAAAGGCAATTGTGAAATGGCTCACTTCCTGAACTTGGAGCACAAAAAAGCCTACAGCACCTGGTATTCCCAGGTGGTCTCCCATCCAGGTACTAACTAGGCCCGACACTGCTTAGCTTCCGAGATCAGACGAGATCGGGCGCAATCAGTGTGGTGTGGCCGTAGGCTCTGGGCCTAGTGAGTTTTGTACTTTTAAGCATCTAGTCAGCTAGACCTTGCAGTTTTGAAAGGCAATTGAGAAATGGCTCACTTCCTGAACTTGGAGCACAAAAAAGCCTACAGCACCTGGTATTCCCAGGCGGTCTCCCATCCAGGTACTAACGAGGCCCGACACTGCTTAGCTTCCGAGATCAGACGAGATCGGGCGCATTCAGTGTGCTGTGGCCGTAGGCTCTGGTTCTTGTGAGTTTTGTACTTTTAAGCATCTAGTCGGCTAGACCTTGCAGTTTTGAAAGGCAATTGAGAAATGGCTCACTTCCTGAACTTGGAGTACAAAAAAGCCTACAGCACCTGGTATTCCCAGGCGGTCTTCCATCCAGGTACTAACTAGGCCCGACACTGCTTAGCTTCTGAGATCAGACGAGATCAGGCACATTCAGTGTGGTGTGGCCGTAGGCTCTGGGCCTAGTGAGTTTTGTACTTTTAAGCATCTAGTCGGCTAGACCTTGCAGTTTTAAAAGGCAATTGAGAAAGGGCTCACTTCCTGAACTTGGAGCACAAAAAAGCCTACAGCACCTGGTATTCCCAGGCGGTCTCCCATCCAGGTACTAACTAGGCCTGACACTGCTTAACTTCCGAGATCAGTCGAGATCGGGTGCATTCAGTGTGGTGTGGCCGTAGGCTCTAGGAATGCTAAGAATATTACTCTTATGCATTTGCATTTAGTAAGCTAAGCCATGCAGCCACTTGCAACATGATACCACGCTCATCGCTCGATCAGGCTCGATCAGGCGAGATATATAAGACTGGTGGGCCCATTCAGGACTCCTATGTCTGGTAGGATAACTTTAATTCATCCATCCTGTGTCTGTTGCAGGGAGGTGGAGAGAACAATCAACACAATAATGGTTTTCTTTCATGCCTCTTGAAGGACTCAATATTCTCTGTACTGCATTACATGTGAAAGTTGATTTATTACCCATGAACACACTACCTGTATGCTAATTCTATGTAAAAAGGTAGCTCCAGCCCTCATGATGTTGTCCAACATTTCCGCTATAAAACGGGATACAATTATTTTGGAAACATACCAAATTTGAAAAATAATTGAGAAGTTGCGCAATTACTAATCATGGAGCACAAAAAAAGCCTACAGCACCTGGTATTCCCAGGCAGTCTCCCATCCAGGTACTAACTAGGCCCGACCCTGCTTAGCTTCCGAGATCGGGCGCATTCAGTGTGGTGTGGCCGTAGGCTCTGGGCCTAGTGAGTTTGTACTTTTAAGCATCTAGTCGGCTAGACCTTGCAGTTTTGAAAGGCAATTGTGAAATGGCTCACTTCCTGAACTTGGAGCACAAAAAAGCCTACAGCACCTGGTATTCCCAGGTGGTCTCCCATCCAGGTACTAACTAGGCCCGACACTGCTTAGCTTCCGAGATCAGACGAGATCGGGCGCAATCAGTGTGGTGTGGCCGTAGGCTCTGGGCCTAGTGAGTTTTGTACTTTTAAGCATCTAGTCAGCTAGACCTTGCAGTTTTGAAAGGCAATTGAGAAATGGCTCACTTCCTGAACTTGGAGCACAAAAAAGCCTACAGCACCTGGTATTCCCAGGCGGTCTCCCATCCAGGTACTAACGAGGCCCGACACTGCTTAGCTTCCGAGATCAGACGAGATCGGGCGCATTCAGTGTGCTGTGGCCGTAGGCTCTGGTTCTTGTGAGTTTTGTACTTTTAAGCATCTAGTCGGCTAGACCTTGCAGTTTTGAAAGGCAATTGAGAAATGGCTCACTTCCTGAACTTGGAGTACAAAAAAGCCTACAGCACCTGGTATTCCCAGGCGGTCTCCCATCCAGGTACTAACTAGGCCTGACACTGCTTAACTTCCGAGATCAGTCGAGATCGGGTGCATTCAGTGTGGTGTGGCCGTAGGCTCTAGGAATGCTAAGAATATTACTCTTATGCATTTGCATTTAGTAAGCTAAGCCATGCAGCCACTTGCAACATGATACCACGCTCATCGCTCGATCAGGCTCGATCAGGCGAGATATATAAGACTGGTGGGCCCATTCAGGACTCCTATGTCTGGTAGGATAACTTTAATTCATCCATCCTGTGTCTGTTGCAGGGAGGTGGAGAGAACAATCAACACAATAATGGTTTTCTTTCATGCCTCTTGAAGGACTCAATATTCTCTGTACTGCATTACATGTGAAAGTCGATTTATTACCCATGAACACACTACCTGTATGCTAATTCTATGTAAAAAGGTAGCTCCAGCCCTCATGATGTTGTCCAACATTTCCGCTATAAAACGGGATACAATTATTTTGGAAACATACCAAATTTGAAAAATAATTGAGAAGTTGCGCAATTACTAATCATGGAGCACAAAAAAAGCCTACAGCACCTGGTATTCCCAGGCAGTCTCCCATCCAGGTACTAACTAGGCCAGACCCTGCTTAGCTTCCGAGATCGGGCGCATTCAGTGTGGTGTGGCCGTAGGCTCTGGGCCTAGTGAGTTTGTACTTTTAAGCATCTAGTCGGCTAGACCTTGCAGTTTTGAAAGGCAATTGTGAAATGGCTCACTTCCTGAACTTGGAGCACAAAAAAGCCTACAGCACCTGGTATTCCCAGGTGGTCTCCCATCCAGGTACTAACTAGGCCCTACACTGCTTAGCTTCCGAGATCAGACGAGATCGGGCGCATTCAGTGTGGTGTGGCCGTAGGCTCTGGGCTTAGTGAGTTTTGTACTTTTAAGCATCTAGTCGGCTAGACCTTGCAGTTTTGAAAGGCAATTGAGAAATGGCTCACTTCCTGAACTTGGGGCACAAAAAAGCCTACAGCACCTGGTATTCCCAGGTGGTCTCCCATCCAGGTACTAACTAGGCCCGCCACTGCTTAGCTTCCGAGATCAGACGAGATCGGGCGCAATCAGTGTGGTGTGGCCGTAGGCTCTGGGCCTAGTGAGTTTTGTACTTTTAAGCATCTAGTCAGCTAGACCTTGCAGTTTTGAAAGGCAATTGAGAAATGGCTCACTTCCTGAACTTGGAGCACAAAAAAGCCTACAGCACCTGGTATTCCCAGGCGGTCTCCCATCCAGGTACTAACGAGGCCCGACACTGCTTAGCTTCCGAGATCAGACGAGATCGGGCGCATTCAGTGTGCTGTGGCCGTAGGCTCTGGTTCTTGTGAGTTTTGTACTTTTAAGCATCTAGTCGGCTAGACCTTGCAGTTTTGAAAGGCAATTGAGAAATGGCTCACTTCCTGAACTTGGAGTACAAAAAAGCCTACAGCACCTGGTATTCCCAGGCGGTCTTCCATCCAGGTACTAACTAGGCCCGACACTGCTTAGCTTCTGAGATCAGACGAGATCAGGCACATTCAGTGTGGTGTGGCCGTAGGCTCTGGGCCTAGTGAGTTTTGTACTTTTAAGCATCTAGTCGGCTAGACCTTGCAGTTTTAAAAGGCAATTGAGAAAGGGCTCACTTCCTGAACTTGGAGCACAAAAAAGCCTACAGCACCTGGTATTCCCAGGCAGTCTCCCATCCAGGTACTAACTAGGCCTGACACTGCTTAACTTCCGAGATCAGTCGAGATCGGGTGCATTCAGTGTGGTGTGGCCGTAGGCTCTAGGAATGCTAAGAATATTACTCTTATGCATTTGCATTTAGTAAGCTAAGCCATGCAGCCACTTGCAACATGATACCACGCTCATCGCTCGATCAGGCTCGATCAGGCGAGATATATAAGACTGGTGGGCCCATTCAGGACTCCTATGTCTGGTAGGATAACTTTAATTCATCCATCCTGTGTCTGTTGCAGGGAGGTGGAGAGAACAATCAACACAATAATGGTTTTCTTTCATGCCTCTTGAAGGACTCAATATTCTCTGTACTGCATTACATGTGAAAGTCGATTTATTACCCATGAACACACTACCTGTATGCTAATTCTATGTAAAAAGGTAGCTCCAGCCCTCATGATGTTGTCCAACATTTCCGCTATAAAACGGGATACAATTATTTTGGAAACATACCAAATTTGAAAAATAATTGAGAAGTTGCGCAATTACTAATCATGGAGCACAAAAAAGCCTACAGCACCTGGTATTCCCAGGCAGTCTCCCATCCAGGTACTAACTAGGCCTGACCCTGCTTAGCTTCCGAGATCGGGCGCATTCAGTGTGGTGTGGCCGTAGGCTCTGGGCCTAGTGAGTTTTGTACTTTTAAGCATCTAGTCGGCTAGACCTTGCAGTTTTGAAAGGCAATTGTGAAATGGCTCACTTCCTGAACTTGGAGCACAAAAAAGCCTACAGCACCTGGTATTCCCAGGTGGTCTCCCATCCAGGTACTAACTAGGCCCGACACTGCTTAGCTTCCGAGATCAGACGAGATCGGGCGCAATCAGTGTGGTGTGGCCGTAGGCTCTGGGCCTAGTGAGTTTTGTACTTTTAAGCATCTAGTCAGCTAGACCTTGCAGTTTTGAAAGGCAATTGAGAAATGGCTCACTTCCTGAACTTGGAGCACAAAAAAGCCTACAGCACCTGGTATTCCCAGGCGGTCTCCCATCCAGGTACTAACGAGGCCCGACACTGCTTAGCTTCCGAGATCGGGCGCAATCAGTGTGGTGTGGCCGTAGGCTCTGGGCCTAGTGAGTTTTGTACTTTTAAGCATCTAGTCAGCTAGACCTTGCAATTTTGAAAGGCAATTGAGAAATGGCTCACTTCCTGAACTTGGAGCACAAAAAAGCCTACAGCACCTGGTATTCCCAGGCGGTCTCCCATCCAGGTACTAACGAGGCCCGACACTGCTTAGCTTCCGAGATCAGACGAGATCGGGCGCATTCAGTGTGGTGTGGCCGTAGGCTCTGGTTCTTGTGAGTTTTGTACTTTTAAGCATCTAGTCGGCTAGACCTTGCAGTTTTGAAAGGCAATTGAGAAATGGCTCACTTCGAGAACTTGGAGTACAAAAAAGCCTACAGCACCTGGTATTCCCAGGCGGTCTTCCATCCAGGTACTAACTAGGCCCGACACTGCTTAGCTTCTGAGATCAGACGAGATCAGGCACATTCAGTGTGGTGTGGCCGTAGGCTCTGGGCCTACTGAGTTTTGTACTTTTAAGCATCTAGTCGGCTAGACCTTGCAGTTTTAAAAGGCAATTGAGAAAGGGCTCACTTCCTGAACTTGGAGCACAAAAAAGCCTACAGCACCTGGTATTCCCAGGCGGTCTCCCATCCAGGTACTAACTAGGCCTGACACTGCTTAACTTCCGAGATCAGTCGAGATCGGGTGCATTCAGTGTGGTGTGGCCGTAGGCTCTAGGAATGCTAAGAATATTACTCTTATGCATTTGCATTTAGTAAGCTAAGCCATGCAGCCACTTGCAACATGATACCACGCTCATCGCTCGATCAGCGCTCGATCAGGCTCGATCAGGCGAGATATATAAGACTGGTGGGCCCATTCAGGACTCCTATGTCTGGTAGGATAACTTTAATTCATCCATCCTGTGTCTGTTGCAGGGAGGTGGAGAGAACAATCAACACAATAATGGTTTTCTTTCATGCCTCTTGAAGGACTCAATATTCTCTGTACTGCATTACATGTGAAAGTTGATTTATTACCCATGAACACACTACCTGTATGCTAATTCTATGTAAAAAGGTAGCTCCAGCCCTCATGATGTTGTCCAACATTTCCGCTATAAAACGGGATACAATTATTTTGGAAACATACCAAATTTGAAAAATAATTGAGAAGTTGCGCAATTACTAATCATGGAGCACAAAAAAAGCCTACAGCACCTGGTATTCCCAGGCAGTCTCCCATCCAGGTACTAACTAGGCCCGACCCTGCTTAGCTTCCGAGATCGGGCGCATTCAGTGTGGTGTGGCCGTAGGCTCTGGGCCTAGTGAGTTTGTACTTTTAAGCATCTAGTCGGCTAGACCTTGCAGTTTTGAAAGGCAATTGTGAAATGGCTCACTTCCTGAACTTGGAGCACAAAAAAGCCTACAGCACCTGGTATTCCCAGGTGGTCTCCCATCCAGGTACTAACTAGGCCCGACACTGCTTAGCTTCCGAGATCAGACGAGATCGGGCGCAATCAGTGTGGTGTGGCCGTAGGCTCTGGGCCTAGTGAGTTTTGTACTTTTAAGCATCTAGTCAGCTAGACCTTGCAGTTTTGAAAGGCAATTGAGAAATGGCTCACTTCCTGAACTTGGAGCACAAAAAAGCCTACAGCACCTGGTATTCCCAGGCGGTCTCCCATCCAGGTACTAACGAGGCCCGACACTGCTTAGCTTCCGAGATCAGACGAGATCGGGCGCATTCAGTGTGCTGTGGCCGTAGGCTCTGGTTCTTGTGAGTTTTGTACTTTTAAGCATCTAGTCGGCTAGACCTTGCAGTTTTGAAAGGCAATTGAGAAATGGCTCACTTCCTGAACTTGGAGTACAAAAAAGCCTACAGCACCTGGTATTCCCAGGCGGTCTTCCATCCAGGTACTAACTAGGCCCGACACTGCTTAGCTTCTGAGATCAGACGAGATCAGGCACATTCAGTGTGGTGTGGCCGTAGGCTCTGGGCCTAGTGAGTTTTGTACTTTTAAGCATCTAGTCGGCTAGACCTTGCAGTTTTAAAAGGCAATTGAGAAAGGGCTCACTTCCTGAACTTGGAGCACAAAAAAGCCTACAGCACCTGGTATTCCCAGGCGGTCTCCCATCCAGGTACTAACTAGGCCTGACACTGCTTAACTTCCGAGATCAGTCGAGATCGGGTGCATTCAGTGTGGTGTGGCCGTAGGCTCTAGGAATGCTAAGAATATTACTCTTATGCATTTGCATTTAGTAAGCTAAGCCATGCAGCCACTTGCAACATGATACCACGCTCATCGCTCGATCAGGCTCGATCAGGCGAGATATATAAGACTGGTGGGCCCATTCAGGACTCCTATGTCTGGTAGGATAACTTTAATTCATCCATCCTGTGTCTGTTGCAGGGAGGTGGAGAGAACAATCAACACAATAATGGTTTTCTTTCATGCCTCTTGAAGGACTCAATATTCTCTGTACTGCATTACATGTGAAAGTTGATTTATTACCCATGAACACACTACCTGTATGCTAATTCTATGTAAAAAGGTAGCTCCAGCCCTCATGATGTTGTCCAACATTTCCGCTATAAAACGGGATACAATTATTTTGGAAACATACCAAATTTGAAAAATAATTGAGAAGTTGCGCAATTACTAATCATGGAGCACAAAAAAAGCCTACAGCACCTGGTATTCCCAGGCAGTCTCCCATCCAGGTACTAACTAGGCCCGACCCTGCTTAGCTTCCGAGATCGGGCGCATTCAGTGTGGTGTGGCCGTAGGCTCTGGGCCTAGTGAGTTTGTACTTTTAAGCATCTAGTCGGCTAGACCTTGCAGTTTTGAAAGGCAATTGTGAAATGGCTCACTTCCTGAACTTGGAGCACAAAAAAGCCTACAGCACCTGGTATTCCCAGGTGGTCTCCCATCCAGGTACTAACTAGGCCCGACACTGCTTAGCTTCCGAGATCAGACGAGATCGGGCGCAATCAGTGTGGTGTGGCCGTAGGCTCTGGGCCTAGTGAGTTTTGTACTTTTAAGCATCTAGTCAGCTAGACCTTGCAGTTTTGAAAGGCAATTGAGAAATGGCTCACTTCCTGAACTTGGAGCACAAAAAAGCCTACAGCACCTGGTATTCCCAGGCGGTCTCCCATCCAGGTACTAACGAGGCCCGACACTGCTTAGCTTCCGAGATCAGACGAGATCGGGCGCATTCAGTGTGCTGTGGCCGTAGGCTCTGGTTCTTGTGAGTTTTGTACTTTTAAGCATCTAGTCGGCTAGACCTTGCAGTTTTGAAAGGCAATTGAGAAATGGCTCACTTCCTGAACTTGGAGTACAAAAAAGCCTACAGCACCTGGTATTCCCAGGCGGTCTCCCATCCAGGTACTAACTAGGCCTGACACTGCTTAACTTCCGAGATCAGTCGAGATCGGGTGCATTCAGTGTGGTGTGGCCGTAGGCTCTAGGAATGCTAAGAATATTACTCTTATGCATTTGCATTTAGTAAGCTAAGCCATGCAGCCACTTGCAACATGATACCACGCTCATCGCTCGATCAGGCTCGATCAGGCGAGATATATAAGACTGGTGGGCCCATTCAGGACTCCTATGTCTGGTAGGATAACTTTAATTCATCCATCCTGTGTCTGTTGCAGGGAGGTGGAGAGAACAATCAACACAATAATGGTTTTCTTTCATGCCTCTTGAAGGACTCAATATTCTCTGTACTGCATTACATGTGAAAGTTGATTTATTACCCATGAACACACTACCTGTATGCTAATTCTATGTAAAAAGGTAGCTCCAGCCCTCATGATGTTGTCCAACATTTCCGCTATAAAACGGGATACAATTATTTTGGAAACATACCAAATTTGAAAAATAATTGAGAAGTTGCGCAATTACTAATCATGGAGCACAAAAAAAGCCTACAGCACCTGGTATTCCCAGGCAGTCTCCCATCCAGGTACTAACTAGGCCCGACCCTGCTTAGCTTCCGAGATCGGGCGCATTCAGTGTGGTGTGGCCGTAGGCTCTGGGCCTAGTGAGTTTGTACTTTTAAGCATCTAGTCGGCTAGACCTTGCAGTTTTGAAAGGCAATTGTGAAATGGCTCACTTCCTGAACTTGGAGCACAAAAAAGCCTACAGCACCTGGTATTCCCAGGTGGTCTCCCATCCAGGTACTAACTAGGCCCGACACTGCTTAGCTTCCGAGATCAGACGAGATCGGGCGCAATCAGTGTGGTGTGGCCGTAGGCTCTGGGCCTAGTGAGTTTTGTACTTTTAAGCATCTAGTCAGCTAGACCTTGCAGTTTTGAAAGGCAATTGAGAAATGGCTCACTTCCTGAACTTGGAGCACAAAAAAGCCTACAGCACCTGGTATTCCCAGGCGGTCTCCCATCCAGGTACTAACGAGGCCCGACACTGCTTAGCTTCCGAGATCAGACGAGATCGGGCGCATTCAGTGTGCTGTGGCCGTAGGCTCTGGTTCTTGTGAGTTTTGTACTTTTAAGCATCTAGTCGGCTAGACCTTGCAGTTTTGAAAGGCAATTGAGAAATGGCTCACTTCCTGAACTTGGAGTACAAAAAAGCCTACAGCACCTGGTATTCCCAGGCGGTCTTCCATCCAGGTACTAACTAGGCCCGACACTGCTTAGCTTCTGAGATCAGACGAGATCAGGCACATTCAGTGTGGTGTGGCCGTAGGCTCTGGGCCTAGTGAGTTTTGTACTTTTAAGCATCTAGTCGGCTAGACCTTGCAGTTTTAAAAGGCAATTGAGAAAGGGCTCACTTCCTGAACTTGGAGCACAAAAAAGCCTACAGCACCTGGTATTCCCAGGCGGTCTCCCATCCAGGTACTAACTAGGCCTGACACTGCTTAACTTCCGAGATCAGTCGAGATCGGGTGCATTCAGTGTGGTGTGGCCGTAGGCTCTAGGAATGCTAAGAATATTACTCTTATGCATTTGCATTTAGTAAGCTAAGCCATGCAGCCACTTGCAACATGATACCACGCTCATCGCTCGATCAGGCTCGATCAGGCGAGATATATAAGACTGGTGGGCCCATTCAGGACTCCTATGTCTGGTAGGATAACTTTAATTCATCCATCCTGTGTCTGTTGCAGGGAGGTGGAGAGAACAATCAACACAATAATGGTTTTCTTTCATGCCTCTTGAAGGACTCAATATTCTCTGTACTGCATTACATGTGAAAGTTGATTTATTACCCATGAACACACTACCTGTATGCTAATTCTATGTAAAAAGGTAGCTCCAGCCCTCATGATGTTGTCCAACATTTCCGCTATAAAACGGGATACAATTATTTTGGAAACATACCAAATTTGAAAAATAATTGAGAAGTTGCGCAATTACTAATCATGGAGCACAAAAAAAGCCTACAGCACCTGGTATTCCCAGGCAGTCTCCCATCCAGGTACTAACTAGGCCCGACCCTGCTTAGCTTCCGAGATCGGGCGCATTCAGTGTGGTGTGGCCGTAGGCTCTGGGCCTAGTGAGTTTGTACTTTTAAGCATCTAGTCGGCTAGACCTTGCAGTTTTGAAAGGCAATTGTGAAATGGCTCACTTCCTGAACTTGGAGCACAAAAAAGCCTACAGCACCTGGTATTCCCAGGTGGTCTCCCATCCAGGTACTAACTAGGCCCGACACTGCTTAGCTTCCGAGATCAGACGAGATCGGGCGCAATCAGTGTGGTGTGGCCGTAGGCTCTGGGCCTAGTGAGTTTTGTACTTTTAAGCATCTAGTCAGCTAGACCTTGCAGTTTTGAAAGGCAATTGAGAAATGGCTCACTTCCTGAACTTGGAGCACAAAAAAGCCTACAGCACCTGGTATTCCCAGGCGGTCTCCCATCCAGGTACTAACGAGGCCCGACACTGCTTAGCTTCCGAGATCAGACGAGATCGGGCGCATTCAGTGTGCTGTGGCCGTAGGCTCTGGTTCTTGTGAGTTTTGTACTTTTAAGCATCTAGTCGGCTAGACCTTGCAGTTTTGAAAGGCAATTGAGAAATGGCTCACTTCCTGAACTTGGAGTACAAAAAAGCCTACAGCACCTGGTATTCCCAGGCGGTCTCCCATCCAGGTACTAACTAGGCCTGACACTGCTTAACTTCCGAGATCAGTCGAGATCGGGTGCATTCAGTGTGGTGTGGCCGTAGGCTCTAGGAATGCTAAGAATATTACTCTTATGCATTTGCATTTAGTAAGCTAAGCCATGCAGCCACTTGCAACATGATACCACGCTCATCGCTCGATCAGGCTCGATCAGGCGAGATATATAAGACTGGTGGGCCCATTCAGGACTCCTATGTCTGGTAGGATAACTTTAATTCATCCATCCTGTGTCTGTTGCAGGGAGGTGGAGAGAACAATCAACACAATAATGGTTTTCTTTCATGCCTCTTGAAGGACTCAATATTCTCTGTACTGCATTACATGTGAAAGTCGATTTATTACCCATGAACACACTACCTGTATGCTAATTCTATGTAAAAAGGTAGCTCCAGCCCTCATGATGTTGTCCAACATTTCCGCTATAAAACGGGATACAATTATTTTGGAAACATACCAAATTTGAAAAATAATTGAGAAGTTGCGCAATTACTAATCATGGAGCACAAAAAAAGCCTACAGCACCTGGTATTCCCAGGCAGTCTCCCATCCAGGTACTAACTAGGCCAGACCCTGCTTAGCTTCCGAGATCGGGCGCATTCAGTGTGGTGTGGCCGTAGGCTCTGGGCCTAGTGAGTTTGTACTTTTAAGCATCTAGTCGGCTAGACCTTGCAGTTTTGAAAGGCAATTGTGAAATGGCTCACTTCCTGAACTTGGAGCACAAAAAAGCCTACAGCACCTGGTATTCCCAGGTGGTCTCCCATCCAGGTACTAACTAGGCCCTACACTGCTTAGCTTCCGAGATCAGACGAGATCGGGCGCATTCAGTGTGGTGTGGCCGTAGGCTCTGGGCTTAGTGAGTTTTGTACTTTTAAGCATCTAGTCGGCTAGACCTTGCAGTTTTGAAAGGCAATTGAGAAATGGCTCACTTCCTGAACTTGGGGCACAAAAAAGCCTACAGCACCTGGTATTCCCAGGTGGTCTCCCATCCAGGTACTAACTAGGCCCGCCACTGCTTAGCTTCCGAGATCAGACGAGATCGGGCGCAATCAGTGTGGTGTGGCCGTAGGCTCTGGGCCTAGTGAGTTTTGTACTTTTAAGCATCTAGTCAGCTAGACCTTGCAGTTTTGAAAGGCAATTGAGAAATGGCTCACTTCCTGAACTTGGAGCACAAAAAAGCCTACAGCACCTGGTATTCCCAGGCGGTCTCCCATCCAGGTACTAACGAGGCCCGACACTGCTTAGCTTCCGAGATCAGACGAGATCGGGCGCATTCAGTGTGCTGTGGCCGTAGGCTCTGGTTCTTGTGAGTTTTGTACTTTTAAGCATCTAGTCGGCTAGACCTTGCAGTTTTGAAAGGCAATTGAGAAATGGCTCACTTCCTGAACTTGGAGTACAAAAAAGCCTACAGCACCTGGTATTCCCAGGCGGTCTTCCATCCAGGTACTAACTAGGCCCGACACTGCTTAGCTTCTGAGATCAGACGAGATCAGGCACATTCAGTGTGGTGTGGCCGTAGGCTCTGGGCCTAGTGAGTTTTGTACTTTTAAGCATCTAGTCGGCTAGACCTTGCAGTTTTAAAAGGCAATTGAGAAAGGGCTCACTTCCTGAACTTGGAGCACAAAAAAGCCTACAGCACCTGGTATTCCCAGGCAGTCTCCCATCCAGGTACTAACTAGGCCTGACACTGCTTAACTTCCGAGATCAGTCGAGATCGGGTGCATTCAGTGTGGTGTGGCCGTAGGCTCTAGGAATGCTAAGAATATTACTCTTATGCATTTGCATTTAGTAAGCTAAGCCATGCAGCCACTTGCAACATGATACCACGCTCATCGCTCGATCAGGCTCGATCAGGCGAGATATATAAGACTGGTGGGCCCATTCAGGACTCCTATGTCTGGTAGGATAACTTTAATTCATCCATCCTGTGTCTGTTGCAGGGAGGTGGAGAGAACAATCAACACAATAATGGTTTTCTTTCATGCCTCTTGAAGGACTCAATATTCTCTGTACTGCATTACATGTGAAAGTCGATTTATTACCCATGAACACACTACCTGTATGCTAATTCTATGTAAAAAGGTAGCTCCAGCCCTCATGATGTTGTCCAACATTTCCGCTATAAAACGGGATACAATTATTTTGGAAACATACCAAATTTGAAAAATAATTGAGAAGTTGCGCAATTACTAATCATGGAGCACAAAAAAGCCTACAGCACCTGGTATTCCCAGGCAGTCTCCCATCCAGGTACTAACTAGGCCTGACCCTGCTTAGCTTCCGAGATCGGGCGCATTCAGTGTGGTGTGGCCGTAGGCTCTGGGCCTAGTGAGTTTTGTACTTTTAAGCATCTAGTCGGCTAGACCTTGCAGTTTTGAAAGGCAATTGTGAAATGGCTCACTTCCTGAACTTGGAGCACAAAAAAGCCTACAGCACCTGGTATTCCCAGGTGGTCTCCCATCCAGGTACTAACTAGGCCCGACACTGCTTAGCTTCCGAGATCAGACGAGATCGGGCGCAATCAGTGTGGTGTGGCCGTAGGCTCTGGGCCTAGTGAGTTTTGTACTTTTAAGCATCTAGTCAGCTAGACCTTGCAGTTTTGAAAGGCAATTGAGAAATGGCTCACTTCCTGAACTTGGAGCACAAAAAAGCCTACAGCACCTGGTATTCCCAGGCGGTCTCCCATCCAGGTACTAACGAGGCCCGACACTGCTTAGCTTCCGAGATCGGGCGCAATCAGTGTGGTGTGGCCGTAGGCTCTGGGCCTAGTGAGTTTTGTACTTTTAAGCATCTAGTCAGCTAGACCTTGCAATTTTGAAAGGCAATTGAGAAATGGCTCACTTCCTGAACTTGGAGCACAAAAAAGCCTACAGCACCTGGTATTCCCAGGCGGTCTCCCATCCAGGTACTAACGAGGCCCGACACTGCTTAGCTTCCGAGATCAGACGAGATCGGGCGCATTCAGTGTGGTGTGGCCGTAGGCTCTGGTTCTTGTGAGTTTTGTACTTTTAAGCATCTAGTCGGCTAGACCTTGCAGTTTTGAAAGGCAATTGAGAAATGGCTCACTTCGAGAACTTGGAGTACAAAAAAGCCTACAGCACCTGGTATTCCCAGGCGGTCTTCCATCCAGGTACTAACTAGGCCCGACACTGCTTAGCTTCTGAGATCAGACGAGATCAGGCACATTCAGTGTGGTGTGGCCGTAGGCTCTGGGCCTACTGAGTTTTGTACTTTTAAGCATCTAGTCGGCTAGACCTTGCAGTTTTAAAAGGCAATTGAGAAAGGGCTCACTTCCTGAACTTGGAGCACAAAAAAGCCTACAGCACCTGGTATTCCCAGGCGGTCTCCCATCCAGGTACTAACTAGGCCTGACACTGCTTAACTTCCGAGATCAGTCGAGATCGGGTGCATTCAGTGTGGTGTGGCCGTAGGCTCTAGGAATGCTAAGAATATTACTCTTATGCATTTGCATTTAGTAAGCTAAGCCATGCAGCCACTTGCAACATGATACCACGCTCATCGCTCGATCAGCGCTCAGGCTCGATCAGGCGAGATATATAAGACTGGTGGGCCCATTCAGGACTCCTATGTCTGGTAGGATAACTTTAATTCATCCATCCTGTGTCTGTTGCAGGGAGGTGGAGAGAACAATCAACACAATAATGGTTTTCTTTCATGCCTCTTGAAGGACTCAATATTCTCTGTACTGCATTACATGTGAAAGTTGATTTATTACCCATGAACACACTACCTGTATGCTAATTCTATGTAAAAAGGTAGCTCCAGCCCTCATGATGTTGTCCAACATTTCCGCTATAAAACGGGATACAATTATTTTGGAAACATACCAAATTTGAAAAATAATTGAGAAGTTGCGCAATTACTAATCATGGAGCACAAAAAAAGCCTACAGCACCTGGTATTCCCAGGCAGTCTCCCATCCAGGTACTAACTAGGCCCGACCCTGCTTAGCTTCCGAGATCGGGCGCATTCAGTGTGGTGTGGCCGTAGGCTCTGGGCCTAGTGAGTTTGTACTTTTAAGCATCTAGTCGGCTAGACCTTGCAGTTTTGAAAGGCAATTGTGAAATGGCTCACTTCCTGAACTTGGAGCACAAAAAAGCCTACAGCACCTGGTATTCCCAGGTGGTCTCCCATCCAGGTACTAACTAGGCCCGACACTGCTTAGCTTCCGAGATCAGACGAGATCGGGCGCAATCAGTGTGGTGTGGCCGTAGGCTCTGGGCCTAGTGAGTTTTGTACTTTTAAGCATCTAGTCAGCTAGACCTTGCAGTTTTGAAAGGCAATTGAGAAATGGCTCACTTCCTGAACTTGGAGCACAAAAAAGCCTACAGCACCTGGTATTCCCAGGCGGTCTCCCATCCAGGTACTAACGAGGCCCGACACTGCTTAGCTTCCAAGATCAGACGAGATCGGGCGCATTCAGTGTGGTGTGGCCGTAGGCTCTGGTTCTTGTGAGTTTTGTACTTTTAAGCATCTAGTCGGCTAGACCTTGCAGTTTTGAAAGGCAATTGAGAAATGGCTCACTTCCTGAACTTGGAGTACAAAAAAGCCTACAGCACCTGGTATTCCCAGGCGGTCTTCCATCCAGGTACTAACTAGGCCCGACACTGCTTAGCTTCTGAGATCAGACGAGATCAGGCACATTCAGTGTGGTGTGGCCGTAGGCTCTGGGCCTAGTGAGTTTTGTACTATTAAGCATCTAGTCGGCTAGACCTTGCAGTTTTAAAAGGCAATTGAGAAAGGGCTCACTTCCTGAACTTGGAGCACAAAAAAGCCTACAGCACCTGGTATTCCCAGGCGGTCTCCCATCCAGGTACTAACTAGGCCTGACACTGCTTAACTTCCGAGATCAGTCGAGATCGGGTGCATTCAGTGTGGTGTGGCCGTAGGCTCTAGGAATGCTAAGAATATTACTCTTATGCATTTGCATTTAGTAAGCTAAGCCATGCAGCCACTTGCAACATGATACCACGCTCATCGCTCGATCAGGCTCGATCAGGCGAGATATATAAGACTGGTGGGCCCATTCAGGACTCCTATGTCTGGTAGGATAACTTTAATTCATCCATCCTGTGTCTGTTGCAGGGAGGTGGAGAGAACAATCAACACAATAATGGTTTTCTTTCATGCCTCTTGAAGGACTCAATATTCTCTGTACTGCATTACATGTGAAAGTCGATTTATTACCCATGAACACACTACCTGTATGCTAATTCTATGTAAAAAGGTAGCTCCAGCCCTCATGATGTTGTCCAACATTTCCGCTATAAAACGGGATACAATTATTTTGGAAACATACCAAATTTGAAAAATAATTGAGAAGTTGCGCAATTACTAATCATGGAGCACAAAAAAGCCTACAGCACCTGGTATTCCCAGGCAGTCTCCCATCCAGGTACTAACTAGGCCTGACCCTGCTTAGCTTCCGAGATTGGGCACATTCAGTGTGGTGTGGCCGTAGGCTCTGGGCCTAGTGAGTTTTGTACTTTTAAGCATCTAGTCGGCTAGACCTTGCAGTTTTAAAAGGCAATTGAGAAAGGGCTCACTTCCTGAACTTGGAGCACAAAAAAGCCTACAGCACCTGGTATTCCCAGGCGGTCTCCCATCCAGGTACTAACTAGGCCTGACACTGCTTAACTTCCGAGATCAGTCGAGATTGGGCGCATTCAGTGTGGTGTGGCCGTAGGCTCTGGGCCTAGTGAGTTTTGTACTTTTAAGCATCTAGTCGGCTAGACCTTGCAGTTTTGAAAGGCAATTGTGAAATGGCTCACTTCCTGAACTTGGAGCACAAAAAAGCCTACAGCACCTGGTATTCCCAGGTGGTCTCCCATCCAGGTACTAACTAGGCCCGACACTGCTTAGCTTCCGAGATCAGACGAGATCGGGCGCAATCAGTGTGGTGTGGCCGTAGGCTCTGGGCCTAGTGAGTTTTGTACTTTTAAGCATCTAGTCAGCTAGACCTTGCAGTTTTGAAAGGCAATTGAGAAATGGCTCACTTCCTGAACTTGGAGCACAAAAAAGCCTACAGCACCTGGTATTCCCAGGCGGTCTCCCATCCAGGTACTAACGAGGCCCGACACTGCTTAGCTTCCGAGATCAGACGAGATCGGGCGCAATCAGTGTGGTGTGGCCGTAGGCTCTGGGCCTAGTGAGTTTTGTACTTTTAAGCATCTAGTCAGCTAGACCTTGCAATTTTGAAAGGCAATTGAGAAATGGCTCACTTCCTGAACTTGGAGCACAAAAAAGCCTACAGCACCTGGTATTCCCAGGCGGTCTCCCATCCAGGTACTAACTAGGCCCGACCCTGCTTAGCTTCCGAGATCGGGCGCATTCAGTGTGGTGTGGCCGTAGGCTCTGGGCCTAGTGAGTTTTGTACTTTTAAGCATCTAGTCGGCTAGACCTTGCAGTTTTGAAAGGCAATTGTGAAATGGCTCACTTCCTGAACTTGGAGCACAAAAAAGCCTACAGCACCTGGTATTCCCAGGTGGTCTCCCATCCAGGTACTAACTAGGCCCGACACTGCTTAGCTTCCGAGATCAGACGAGATCGGGCGCATTCAGTGTGGTGTGGCCGTGGGCTCTGGGCCTAGTGAGTTTTGTACTTTTAAGCATCTAGTCGGCTAGACCTTGCAGTTTTGAGAGGCAATTGAGAAATGGCTCACTTCCTGAACTTGGAGTACAAAAAAGCCTACAGCACCTGGTATTCCCAGGCGGTCTCCCATCCAGGTACTAACTAGGCCCGACACTGCTTAGCTTCTGAGATCAGACGAGATCAGGCGCATTCAGTGTGGTGTGGCCGTAGGCTCTGGGCCTAGTGAGTGTTGTACTTTTAAGCATCTAGTCGGCTAGACCTTGCAGTTTTAAAAGGCAATTGAGAAAGGGCTCACTTCCTGAACTTGGAGCACAAAAAAGCCTACAGCACCTGGTATTCCCAGGCGGTCTCCCATCCAGGTACTAACTAGGCCTGACACTGCTTAACTTCCGAGATCAGACGAGATCGGGTGCATTCAGTGTGGTGTGGCCGTAGGCTCTAGGAATGCTAAGAATATTACTCTTATGCATTTGCATTTAGTAAGCTAAGCCATGCAGCCACTTGCAACATGATACCACGCTCATCGCTCGATCAGGCTCGATCAGGCGAGATATATAAGACTGGTGGGCCCATTCAGGACTCCTATGTCTGGTAGGATAACTTTAATTCATCCATCCTGTGTCTGTTGCAGGGAGGTGGAGAGAACAATCAACACAATAATGGTTTTCTTTCATGCCTCTTGAAGGACTCAATATTCTCTGTACTGCATTACATGTGAAAGTCGATTTATTACCCATGAACACACTACCTGTATGCTAATTCTATGTAAAAAGGTAGCTCCAGCCCTCATGATGTTGTCCAACATTTCCGCTATAAAACGGGATACAATTATTTTGGAAACATACCAAATTTGAAAAATAATTGAGAAGTTGCGCAATTACTAATCATGGAGCACAAAAAAGCCTACAGCACCTGGTATTCCCAGGCAGTCTCCCATCCAGGTACTAACTAGGCCTGACCCTGCTTAGTTTCCGAGATCGGGCACATTCAGTGTGGTGTGGCCGTAGGCTCTGGGCCTAGTGAGTTTTGTACTTTTAAGCATCTAGTCGGCTAGACCTTGCAGTTTTGAAAGGCAATTGAGAAATGGCTCACTTCCTGAACTTGGAGCACAAAAAAGCCTACAGCACCTGGTATTCCCAGGTGGTCTCCCATCCAGGTACTAACTAGGCCCGACACTGCTTAGCTTCCGAGATCAGACGAGATCGGGCGCAATCAGTGTGGTGTGGCCGTAGGCTCTGGGCCTAGTGAGTTTTGTACTTTTAAGCATCTAGTCAGCTAGACCTTGCACTTTTGAAAGGCAATTGAGAAATGGCTCACTTCCTGAACTTGGAGCACAAAAAAGCCTACAGCACCTGGTATTCCCAGGCAGTCTCCCATCCAGGTACTAACGAGGCCCGACACTGCTTAGCTTCCGAGAACAGACGAGATCGGGCGCATTCAGTGTGGTGTGGCCGTAGGCTCTGGTTCTTGTGAGTTTTGTACTTTTAAGCATCTAGTCGGCTAGACCTTGCAGTTTTGAAAGGCAATTGAGAAATGGCTCACTTCCTGAACTTGGAGTACAAAAAAGCCTACAGCACCTGGTATTCCCAGGCGGTCTTCCATCCAGGTACTAACTAGGCCTGACCCTGCTTAGCTTCCGAGATCGGGCGCATTCAGTGTGGTGTGGCCGAAGGCTCTGGGCCTAGTGAGTTTTGTACTTTTAAGCATCTAGTCGGCTAGACCTTGCAGTTTTGAAAGGCAATTGTGAAATGGCTCACTTCCTGAACTTGGAGCACAAAAAAGCCTACAGCACCTGGTATTCCCAGGCGGTCTTCCATCCAGGTACTAACGAGGCCCGACACTGCTTAGCTTCCGAGATCAGACGAGATCGGGCGCATTCAGTGTGGTGTGGCCGTAGGCTCTGGTTCTTGTGAGTTTTGTACTTTTAAGCATCTAGTCGGCTAGACCTTGCAGTTTTGAAAGGCAATTGAGAAATGGCTCACTTCCTGAACTTGGAGTACAAAAAAGCCTACAGCACCTGGTATTCCCAGGCGGTCTTCCATCCAGGTACTAACTAGGCCCGACACTGCTTAGCTTCTGAGATCAGACGAGATCAGGCACATTCAGTGTGGTGTGGCCGTAGGCTCTGGGCCTACTGAGTTTTGTACTTTTAAGCATCTAGTCGGCTAGACCTTGCAGTTTTAAAAGGCAATTGAGAAAGGGCTCACTTCCTGAACTTGGAGCACAAAAAAGCCTACAGCACCTGGTATTCCCAGGCGGTCTCCCATCCAGGTACTAACTAGGCCTGACACTGCTTAACTTCCGAGATCAGTCGAGATCGGGTGCATTCAGTGTGGTGTGGCCGTAGGCTCTAGGAATGCTAAGAATATTACTCTTATGCATTTGCATTTAGTAAGCTAAGCCATGCAGCCACTTGCAACATGATACCACGCTCATCGCTCGATCAGGCTCGATCAGGCGAGATATATAAGACTGGTGGGCCCATTCAGGACTCCTATGTCTGGTAGGATAACTTTAATTCATCCATCCTGTGTCTGTTGCAGGGAGGTGGAGAGAACAATCAACACAATAATGGTTTTCTTTCATGCCTCTTGAAGGACTCAATATTCTCTGTACTGCATTACATGTGAAAGTCGATTTATTACCCATGAACACACTACCTGTATGCTAATTCTATGTAAAAAGGTAGCTCCAGCCCTCATGATGTTGTCCAACATTTCCGCTATAAAACGGGATACAATTATTTTGGAAACATACCAAATTTGAAAAATAATTGAGAAGTTGCGCAATTACTAATCATGGAGCACAAAAAAAGCCTACAGCACCTGGTATTCCCAGGCAGTCTCCCATCCAGGTACTAACTAGGCCCGACCCTGCTTAGCTTCCGAGATCGGGGGCATTCAGTGTGGTGTGGCCGTAGGCTCTGGGCCTAGTGAGTTTGTACTTTTAAGCATCTAGTCGGCTAGACCTTGCAGTTTTGAAAGGCAATTGTGAAATGGCTCACTTCCTGAACTTGGAGCACAAAAAAGCCTACAGCACCTGGTATTCCCAGGTGGTCTCCTATCCAGGTACTAACTAGGCCCGACACTGCTTAGCTTCCGAGATCAGACGAGATCGGGCGCATTCAGTGTGGTGTGGCCGTAGGCTCTGGGCTTAGTGAGTTTTGTACTTTTAAGCATCTAGTCGGCTAGACCTTGCAGTTTTGAAAGGCAATTGAGAAATGGCTCACTTCCTGAACTTGGAGCACAAAAAAGCCTACAGCACCTGGTATTCCCAGGTGGTCTCCCATCCAGGTACTAACTAGGCCCGACACTGCTTAGCTTCCGAGATCAGACGAGATCGGGCGCAATCAGTGTGGTGTGGCCGTAGGCTCTGGGCCTAGTGAGTTTTGTACTTTTAAGCATCTAGTCAGCTAGACCTTGCAGTTTTGAAAGGCAATTGAGAAATGGCTCACTTCCTGAACTTGGAGCACAAAAAAGCCTACAGCACCTGGTATTCCCAGGCGGTCTCCCATCCAGGTACTAACGAGGCCCGACACTGCTTAGCTTCCGAGATCAGACGAGATCGGGCGCATTCAGTGTGCTGTGGCCGTAGGCTCTGGTTCTTGTGAGTTTTGTACTTTTAAGCATCTAGTCGGCTAGACCTTGCAGTTTTGAAAGGCAATTGAGAAATGGCTCACTTCCTGAACTTGGAGTACAAAAAAGCCTACAGCACCTGGTATTCCCAGGCGGTCTTCCATCCAGGTACTAACTAGGCCCGACACTGCTTAGCTTCTGAGATCAGACGAGATCAGGCACATTCAGTGTGGTGTGGCCGTAGGCTCTGGGCCTTGTGAGTTTTGTACTTTTAAGCATCTAGTCGGCTAGACCTTGCAGTTTTAAAAGGCAATTGAGAAAGGGCTCACTTCCTGAACTTGGAGCACAAAAAAGCCTACAGCACCTGGTATTCCCAGGCGGTCTCCCATCCAGGTACTAACTAGGCCTGACACTGCTTAACTTCCGAGATCAGTCGAGATCGGGTGCATTCAGTGTGGTGTGGCCGTAGGCTCTAGGAATGCTAAGAATATTACTCTTATGCATTTGCATTTAGTAAGCTAAGCCATGCAGCCACTAGCAACATGATACCACGCTCATCGCTCGATCAGGCTCGATCAGGCGAGATATATAAGACTGGTGGGCCCATTCAGGACTCCTATGTCTGGTAGGATAACTTTAATTCATCCATCCTGTGTCTGTTGCAGGGAGGTGGAGAGAACAATCAACACAATAATGGTTTTCTTTCATGCCTCTTGAAGGACTCAATATTCTCTGTACTGCATTACATGTGAAAGTCGATTTATTACCCATGAACACACTACCTGTATGCTAATTCTATGTAAAAAGGTAGCTCCAGCCCTCATGATGTTGTCCAACATTTCCGCTATAAAACGGGATACAATTATTTTGGAAACATACCAAATTTGAAAAATAATTGAGAAGTTGCGCAATTACTAATCATGGAGCACAAAAAAAGCCTACAGCACCTGGTATTCCCAGGCAGTCTCCCATCCAGGTACTAACTAGGCCCGACCCTGCTTAGCTTCCGAGATCGGGCGCATTCAGTGTGGTGTGGCCGTAGGCTCTGGGCCTAGTGAGTTTGTACTTTTAAGCATCTAGTCGGCTAGACCTTGCAGTTTTGAAAGGCAATTGTGAAATGGCTCACTTCCTGAACTTGGAGCACAAAAAAGCCTACAGCACCTGGTATTCCCAGGTGGTCTCCCATCCAGGTACTAACTAGGCCCGACACTGCTTAGCTTCCGAGATCAGACGAGATCGGGCGCATTCAGTGTGGTGTGGCCGTAGGCTCTGGGCTTAGTGAGTTTTGTACTTTTAAGCATCTAGTCGGCTAGACCTTGCAGTTTTGAAAGGCAATTGAGAAATGGCTCACTTCCTGAACTTGGAGCACAAAAAAGCCTACAGCACCTGGTATTCCCAGGTGGTCTCCCATCCAGGTACTAACTAGGCCCGACACTGCTTAGCTTCCGAGATCAGACGAGATCGGGCGCAATCAGTGTGGTGTGGCCGTAGGCTCTGGGCCTAGTGAGTTTTGTACTTTTAAGCATCTAGTCAGCTAGACCTTGCAGTTTTGAAAGGCAATTGAGAAATGGCTCACTTCCTGAACTTGGAGCACAAAAAAGCCTACAGCACCTGGTATTCCCAGGCGGTCTCCCATCCAGGTACTAACGAGGCCCGACACTGCTTAGCTTCCGAGATCAGACGAGATCGGGCGCATTCAGTGTGCTGTGGCCGTAGGCTCTGGTTCTTGTGAGTTTTGTACTTTTAAGCATCTAGTCGGCTAGACCTTGCAGTTTTGAAAGGCAATTGAGAAATGGCTCACTTCCTGAACTTGGAGTACAAAAAAGCCTACAGCACCTGGTATTCCCAGGCGGTCTTCCATCCAGGTACTAACTAGGCCCGACACTGCTTAGCTTCTGAGATCAGACGAGATCAGGCACATTCAGTGTGGTGTGGCCGTAGGCTCTGGGCCTAGTGAGTTTTGTACTTTTAAGCATCTAGTCGGCTAGACCTTGCAGTTTTAAAAGGCAATTGAGAAAGGGCTCACTTCCTGAACTTGGAGCACAAAAAAGCCTACAGCACCTGGTATTCCCAGGCGGTCTCCCAT
>NW_027182325.1:335000-347500 GCF_040938575.1 Ambystoma mexicanum | reverse complement strand
CTTAGCTTCCGAGATCAGACGAGATCGGGCGCAATCAGTGTGGTGTGGCCGTAGGCTCTGGGCCTAGTGAGTTTTGTACTTTTAAGCATCTAGTCAGCTAGACCTTGCAGTTTTGAAAGGCAATTGAGAAATGGCTCACTTCCTGAACTTGGAGCACAAAAAAGCCTACAGCACCTGGTATTCCCAGGCGGTCTCCCATCCAGGTACTAACGAGGCCCGACACTGCTTAGCTTCCGAGATCGGGCGCAATCAGTGTGGTGTGGCCGTAGGCTCTGGGCCTAGTGAGTTTTGTACTTTTAAGCATCTAGTCAGCTAGACCTTGCAATTTTGAAAGGCAATTGAGAAATGGCTCACTTCCTGAACTTGGAGCACAAAAAAGCCTACAGCACCTGGTATTCCCAGGCGGTCTCCCATCCAGGTACTAACGAGGCCCGACACTGCTTAGCTTCCGAGATCAGACGAGATCGGGCGCATTCAGTGTGGTGTGGCCGTAGGCTCTGGTTCTTGTGAGTTTTGTACTTTTAAGCATCTAGTCGGCTAGACCTTGCAGTTTTGAAAGGCAATTGAGAAATGGCTCACTTCCTGAACTTGGAGTACAAAAAAGCCTACAGCACCTGGTATTCCCAGGCGGTCTTCCATCCAGGTACTAACTAGGCCCGACACTGCTTAGCTTCTGAGATCAGACGAGATCAGGCACATTCAGTGTGGTGTGGCCGTAGGCTCTGGGCCTACTGAGTTTTGTACTTTTAAGCATCTAGTCGGCTAGACCTTGCAGTTTTAAAAGGCAATTGAGAAAGGGCTCACTTCCTGAACTTGGAGCACAAAAAAGCCTACAGCACCTGGTATTCCCAGGCGGTCTCCCATCCAGGTACTAACTAGGTCTGACACTGCTTAACTTCCGAGATCAGTCGAGATCGGGTGCATTCAGTGTGGTGTGGCCGTAGGCTCTAGGAATGCTAAGAATATTACTCTTATGCATTTGCATTTAGTAAGCTAAGCCATGCAGCCACTTGCAACATGATACCACGCTCATCGCTCGATCAGCGCTCGATCAGGCTCGATCAGGCGAGATATATAAGACTGGTGGGCCCATTCAGGACTCCTATGTCTGGTAGGATAACTTTAATTCATCCATCCTGTGTCTGTTGCAGGGAGGTGGAGAGAACAATCAACACAATAATGGTTTTCTTTCATGCCTCTTGAAGGACTCAATATTCTCTGTACTGCATTACATGTGAAAGTCGATTTATTACCCATGAACACACTACCTGTATGCTAATTCTATGTAAAAAGGTAGCTCCAGCCCTCATGATGTTGTCCAACATTTCCGCTATAAAACGGGATACAATTATTTTGGAAACATACCAAATTTGAAAAATAATTGAGAAGTTGCGCAATTACTAATCATGGAGCACAAAAAAGCCTACAGCACCTGGTATTCCCAGGCAGTCTCCCATCCAGGTACTAACTAGGCCTGACCCTGCTTAGTTTCCGAGATCGGGCACATTCAGTGTGGTGTGGCCGTAGGCTCTGGGCCTAGTGAGTTTTGTACTTTTAAGCATCTAGTCGGCTAGACCTTGCAGTTTTGAAAGGCAATTGAGAAATGGCTCACTTCCTGAACTTGGAGCACAAAAAAGCCTACAGCACCTGGTATTCCCAGGTGGTCTCCCATCCAGGTACTAACTAGGCCCGACACTGCTTAGCTTCCGAGATCAGACGAGATCGGGCGCAATCAGTGTGGTGTGGCCGTAGGCTCTGGGCCTAGTGAGTTTTGTACTTTTAAGCATCTAGTCAGCTAGACCTTGCACTTTTGAAAGGCAATTGAGAAATGGCTCACTTCCTGAACTTGGAGCACAAAAAAGCCTACAGCACCTGGTATTCCCAGGCGGTCTCCCATCCAGGTACTAACGAGGCCCGACACTGCTTAGCTTCCGAGAACAGACGAGATCGGGCGCATTCAGTGTGGTGTGGCCGTAGGCTCTGGTTCTTGTGAGTTTTGTACTTTTAAGCATCTAGTCGGCTAGACCTTGCAGTTTTGAAAGGCAATTGAGAAATGGCTCACTTCCTGAACTTGGAGTACAAAAAAGCCTACAGCACCTGGTATTCCCAGGCGGTCTTCCATCCAGGTACTAACTAGGCCCGACACTGCTTAGCTTCTGAGATCAGACGAGATCAGGCACATTCAGTGTGGTGTGGCCGTAGGCTCTGGGCCTAGTGAGTTTTGTACTTTTAAGCATCTAGTCGGCTAGACCTTGCAGTTTTAAAAGGCAATTGAGAAAGGGCTCACTTCCTGAACTTGGAGCACAAAAAAGCCTACAGCACCTGGTATTCCCAGGCGGTCTCCCATCCAGGTACTAACTAGGCATGACACTGCTTAACTTCCGAGATCAGTCGAGATCGGGTGCATTCAGTGTGGTGTGGCCGTAGGCTCTAGGAATGCTAAGAATATTACTCTTATGCATTTGCATTTAGTAAGCTAAGCCATGCAGCCACTTGCAACATGATACCACGCTCATCGCTCGATCAGGCGAGATATATAAGACTGGTGGGCCCATTCAGGACTCCTATGTCTGGTAGGATAACTTTAATTCATCCATCCTGTGTCTGTTGCAGGGAGGTGGAGAGAACAATCAACACAATAATGGTTTTCTTTCATGCCTCTTGAACGACTCAATATTCTCTGTACTGCATTACATGTGAAAGTCGATTTATTACCCATGAACACACTACCTGTATGCTAATTCTATGTAAAAAGGTAGCTCCAGCCCTCATGATGTTGTCCAACATTTCCGCTATAAAACGGGATACAATTATTTTGGAAACATACCAAATTTGAAAAATAATTGAGAAGTTGCGCAATTACTAATCATGGAGCACAAAAAAGCCTACAGCACCTGGTATTCCCAGGCAGTCTCCCATCCAGGTACTAACTAGGCCTGACCCTGCTTAGCTTCCGAGATCGGGCGCATTCAGTGTGGTGTGGCCGAAGGCTCTGGGCCTAGTGAGTTTTGTACTTTTAAGCATCTAGTCGGCTAGACCTTGCAGTTTTGAAAGGCAATTGTGAAATGGCTCACTTCCTGAACTTGGAGCACAAAAAAGCCTACAGCACCTGGTATTCCCAGGCGGTCTCCCATCCAGGTACTAACGAGGCCCGACACTGCTTAGCTTCCGAGATCAGACGAGATCGGGCGCATTCAGTGTGGTGTGGCCGTAGGCTCTGGTTCTTGTGAGTTTTGTACTTTTAAGCATCTAGTCGGCTAGACCTTGCAGTTTTGAAAGGCAATTGAGAAATGGCTCACTTCCTGAACTTGGAGTACAAAAAAGCCTACAGCACCTGGTATTCCCAGGCGGTCTTCCATCCAGGTACTAACTAGGCCCGACACTGCTTAGCTTCTGAGATCAGACGAGATCAGGCACATTCAGTGTGGTGTGGCCGTAGGCTCTGGGCCTACTGAGTTTTGTACTTTTAAGCATCTAGTCGGCTAGACCTTGCAGTTTTAAAAGGCAATTGAGAAAGGGCTCACTTCCTGAACTTGGAGCACAAAAAAGCCTACAGCACCTGGTATTCCCAGGCGGTCTCCCATCCAGGTACTAACTAGGCCTGACACTGCTTAACTTCCGAGATCAGTCGAGATCGGGTGCATTCAGTGTGGTGTGGCCGTAGGCTCTAGGAATGCTAAGAATATTACTCTTATGCATTTGCATTTAGTAAGCTAAGCCATGCAGCCACTTGCAACATGATACCACGCTCATCGCTCGATCAGGCTCGATCAGGCGAGATATATAAGACTGGTGGGCCCATTCAGGACTCCTATGTCTGGTAGGATAACTTTAATTCATCCATCCTGTGTCTGTTGCAGGGAGGTGGAGAGAACAATCAACACAATAATGGTTTTCTTTCATGCCTCTTGAAGGACTCAATATTCTCTGTACTGCATTACATGTGAAAGTCGATTTATTACCCATGAACACACTACCTGTATGCTAATTCTATGTAAAAAGGTAGCTCCAGCCCTCATGATGTTGTCCAACATTTCCGCTATAAAACGGGATACAATTATTTTGGAAACATACCAAATTTGAAAAATAATTGAGAAGTTGCGCAATTACTAATCATGGAGCACAAAAAAAGCCTACAGCACCTGGTATTCCCAGGCAGTCTCCCATCCAGGTACTAACTAGGCCCGACCCTGCTTAGCTTCCGAGATCGGGGGCATTCAGTGTGGTGTGGCCGTAGGCTCTGGGCCTAGTGAGTTTGTACTTTTAAGCATCTAGTCGGCTAGACCTTGCAGTTTTGAAAGGCAATTGTGAAATGGCTCACTTCCTGAACTTGGAGCACAAAAAAGCCTACAGCACCTGGTATTCCCAGGTGGTCTCCTATCCAGGTACTAACTAGGCCCGACACTGCTTAGCTTCCGAGATCAGACGAGATCGGGCGCATTCAGTGTGGTGTGGCCGTAGGCTCTGGGCTTAGTGAGTTTTGTACTTTTAAGCATCTAGTCGGCTAGACCTTGCAGTTTTGAAAGGCAATTGAGAAATGGCTCACTTCCTGAACTTGGAGCACAAAAAAGCCTACAGCACCTGGTATTCCCAGGTGGTCTCCCATCCAGGTACTAACTAGGCCCGACACTGCTTAGCTTCCGAGATCAGACGAGATCGGGCGCAATCAGTGTGGTGTGGCCGTAGGCTCTGGGCCTAGTGAGTTTTGTACTTTTAAGCATCTAGTCAGCTAGACCTTGCAGTTTTGAAAGGCAATTGAGAAATGGCTCACTTCCTGAACTTGGAGCACAAAAAAGCCTACAGCACCTGGTATTCCCAGGCGGTCTCCCATCCAGGTACTAACGAGGCCCGACACTGCTTAGCTTCCGAGATCAGACGAGATCGGGCGCATTCAGTGTGCTGTGGCCGTAGGCTCTGGTTCTTGTGAGTTTTGTACTTTTAAGCATCTAGTCGGCTAGACCTTGCAGTTTTGAAAGGCAATTGAGAAATGGCTCACTTCCTGAACTTGGAGTACAAAAAAGCCTACAGCACCTGGTATTCCCAGGCGGTCTTCCATCCAGGTACTAACTAGGCCCGACACTGCTTAGCTTCTGAGATCAGACGAGATCAGGCACATTCAGTGTGGTGTGGCCGTAGGCTCTGGGCCTTGTGAGTTTTGTACTTTTAAGCATCTAGTCGGCTAGACCTTGCAGTTTTAAAAGGCAATTGAGAAAGGGCTCACTTCCTGAACTTGGAGCACAAAAAAGCCTACAGCACCTGGTATTCCCAGGCGGTCTCCCATCCAGGTACTAACTAGGCCTGACACTGCTTAACTTCCGAGATCAGTCGAGATCGGGTGCATTCAGTGTGGTGTGGCCGTAGGCTCTAGGAATGCTAAGAATATTACTCTTATGCATTTGCATTTAGTAAGCTAAGCCATGCAGCCACTAGCAACATGATACCACGCTCATCGCTCGATCAGCGCTCGATCAGGCTCGATCAGGCGAGATATATAAGACTGGTGGGCCCATTCAGGACTCCTATGTCTGGTAGGATAACTTTAATTCATCCATCCTGTGTCTGTTGCAGGGAGGTGGAGAGAACAATCAACACAATAATGGTTTTCTTTCATGCCTCTTGAAGGACTCAATATTCTCTGTACTGCATTACATGTGAAAGTCGATTTATTACCCATGAACACACTACCTGTATGCTAATTCTATGTAAAAAGGTAGCTCCAGCCCTCATGATGTTGTCCAACATTTCCGCTATAAAACGGGATACAATTATTTTGGAAACATACCAAATTTGAAAAATAATTGAGAAGTTGCGCAATTACTAATCATGGAGCACAAAAAAAGCCTACAGCACCTGGTATTCCCAGGCAGTCTCCCATCCAGGTACTAACTAGGCCCGACCCTGCTTAGCTTCCGAGATCGGGCGCATTCAGTGTGGTGTGGCCGTAGGCTCTGGGCCTAGTGAGTTTGTACTTTTAAGCATCTAGTCGGCTAGACCTTGCAGTTTTGAAAGGCAATTGTGAAATGGCTCACTTCCTGAACTTGGAGCACAAAAAAGCCTACAGCACCTGGTATTCCCAGGTGGTCTCCCATCCAGGTACTAACTAGGCCCGACACTGCTTAGCTTCCGAGATCAGACGAGATCGGGCGCATTCAGTGTGGTGTGGCCGTAGGCTCTGGGCTTAGTGAGTTTTGTACTTTTAAGCATCTAGTCGGCTAGACCTTGCAGTTTTGAAAGGCAATTGAGAAATGGCTCACTTCCTGAACTTGGAGCACAAAAAAGCCTACAGCACCTGGTATTCCCAGGTGGTCTCCCATCCAGGTACTAACTAGGCCCGACACTGCTTAGCTTCCGAGATCAGACGAGATCGGGCGCAATCAGTGTGGTGTGGCCGTAGGCTCTGGGCCTAGTGAGTTTTGTACTTTTAAGCATCTAGTCAGCTAGACCTTGCAGTTTTGAAAGGCAATTGAGAAATGGCTCACTTCCTGAACTTGGAGCACAAAAAAGCCTACAGCACCTGGTATTCCCAGGCGGTCTCCCATCCAGGTACTAACGAGGCCCGACACTGCTTAGCTTCCGAGATCAGACGAGATCGGGCGCATTCAGTGTGCTGTGGCCGTAGGCTCTGGTTCTTGTGAGTTTTGTACTTTTAAGCATCTAGTCGGCTAGACCTTGCAGTTTTGAAAGGCAATTGAGAAATGGCTCACTTCCTGAACTTGGAGTACAAAAAAGCCTACAGCACCTGGTATTCCCAGGCGGTCTTCCATCCAGGTACTAACTAGGCCCGACACTGCTTAGCTTCTGAGATCAGACGAGATCAGGCACATTCAGTGTGGTGTGGCCGTAGGCTCTGGGCCTAGTGAGTTTTGTACTTTTAAGCATCTAGTCGGCTAGACCTTGCAGTTTTAAAAGGCAATTGAGAAAGGGCTCACTTCCTGAACTTGGAGCACAAAAAAGCCTACAGCACCTGGTATTCCCAGGCGGTCTCCCATCCAGGTACTAACTAGGCCTGACACTGCTTAACTTCCGAGATCAGTCGAGATCGGGTGCATTCAGTGTGGTGTGGCCGTAGGCTCTAGGAATGCTAAGAATATTACTCTTATGCATTTGCATTTAGTAAGCTAAGCCATGCAGCCACTTGCAACATGATACCACGCTCATCGCTCGATCAGGCTCGATCAGGCGAGATATATAAGACTGGTGGGCCCATTCAGGACTCCTATGTCTGGTAGGATAACTTTAATTCATCCATCCTGTGTCTGTTGCAGGGAGGTGGAGAGAACAATCAACACAATAATGGTTTTCTTTCATGCCTCTTGAAGGACTCAATATTCTCTGTACTGCATTACATGTGAAAGTCGATTTATTACCCATGAACACACTACCTGTATGCTAATTCTATGTAAAAAGGTAGCTCCAGCCCTCATGATGTTGTCCAACATTTCCGCTATAAAACGGGATACAATTATTTTGGAAACATACCAAATTTGAAAAATAATTGAGAAGTTGCGCAATTACTAATCATGGAGCACAAAAAAGCCTACAGCACCTGGTATTCCCAGGCAGTCTCCCATCGAGGTACTAACTAGGCCTGACCCTGCTTAGCTTCCGAGATCGGGCGCATTCAGTGTGGTGTGGCCGTAGGCTCTGGGCCTAGTGAGTTTTGTACTTTTAAGCATCTAGTCGGCTAGACCTTGCAGTTTTGAAAGGCAATTGTGAAATGGCTCACTTCCTGAACTTGGAGCACAAAAAAGCCTACAGCACCTGGTATTCCCAGGTGGTCTCCCATCCAGGTACTAACTAGGCCCGACACTGCTTAGCTTCCGAGATCAGACGAGATCGGGCGCAATCAGTGTGGTGTGGCCGTAGGCTCTGGGCCTAGTGAGTTTTGTACTTTTAAGCATCTAGTCAGCTAGACCTTGCAGTTTTGAAAGGCAATTGAGAAATGGCTCACTTCCTGAACTTGGAGCACAAAAAAGCCTACAGCACCTGGTATTCCCAGGCGGTCTCCCATCCAGGTACTAACGAGGCCCGACACTGCTTAGCTTCCGAGATCGGGCGCAATCAGTGTGGTGTGGCCGTAGGCTCTGGGCCTAGTGAGTTTTGTACTTTTAAGCATCTAGTCAGCTAGACCTTGCAATTTTGAAAGGCAATTGAGAAATGGCTCACTTCCTGAACTTGGAGCACAAAAAAGCCTACAGCACCTGGTATTCCCAGGCGGTCTCCCATCCAGGTACTAACGAGGCCCGACACTGCTTAGCTTCCGAGATCAGACGAGATCGGGCGCATTCAGTGTGGTGTGGCCGTAGGCTCTGGTTCTTGTGAGTTTTGTACTTTTAAGCATCTAGTCGGCTAGACCTTGCAGTTTTGAAAGGCAATTGAGAAATGGCTCACTTCCTGAACTTGGAGTACAAAAAAGCCTACAGCACCTGGTATTCCCAGGCGGTCTTCCATCCAGGTACTAACTAGGCCCGACACTGCTTAGCTTCTGAGATCAGACGAGATCAGGCACATTCAGTGTGGTGTGGCCGTAGGCTCTGGGCCTACTGAGTTTTGTACTTTTAAGCATCTAGTCGGCTAGACCTTGCAGTTTTAAAAGGCAATTGAGAAAGGGCTCACTTCCTGAACTTGGAGCACAAAAAAGCCTACAGCACCTGGTATTCCCAGGCGGTCTCCCATCCAGGTACTAACTAGGCCTGACACTGCTTAACTTCCGAGATCAGTCGAGATCGGGTGCATTCAGTGTGGTGTGGCCGTAGGCTCTAGGAATGCTAAGAATATTACTCTTATGCATTTGCATTTAGTAAGCTAAGCCATGCAGCCACTTGCAACATGATACCACGCTCATCGCTCGATCAGGCGAGATATATAAGACTGGTGGGCCCATTCAGGACTCCTATGTCTGGTAGGATAACTTTAATTCATCCATCCTGTGTCTGTTGCAGGGAGGTGGAGAGAACAATCAACACAATAATGGTTTTCTTTCATGCCTCTTGAAGGACTCAATATTCTCTGTACTGCATTACATGTGAAAGTCGATTTATTACCCATGAACACACTACCTGTATGCTAATTCTATGTAAAAAGGTAGCTCCAGCCCTCATGATGTTGTCCAACATTTCCGCTATAAAACGGGATACAATTATTTTGGAAACATACCAAATTTGAAAAATAATTGAGAAGTTGCGCAATTACTAATCATGGAGCACAAAAAAGCCTACAGCACCTGGTATTCCCAGGCAGTCTCCCATCCAGGTACTAACTAGGCCTGACCCTGCTTAGTTTCCGAGATCGGGCACATTCAGTGTGGTGTGGCCGTAGGCTCTGGGCCTAGTGAGTTTTGTACTTTTAAGCATCTAGTCGGCTAGACCTTGCAGTTTTGAAAGGCAATTGAGAAATGGCTCACTTCCTGAACTTGGAGCACAAAAAAGCCTACAGCACCTGGTATTCCCAGGTGGTCTCCCATCCAGGTACTAACTAGGCCCGACACTGCTTAGCTTCCGAGATCAGACGAGATCGGGCGCAATCAGTGTGGTGTGGCCGTAGGCTCTGGGCCTAGTGAGTTTTGTACTTTTAAGCATCTAGTCAGCTAGACCTTGCACTTTTGAAAGGCAATTGAGAAATGGCTCACTTCCTGAACTTGGAGCACAAAAAAGCCTACAGCACCTGGTATTCCCAGGCGGTCTCCCATCCAGGTACTAACGAGGCCCGACACTGCTTAGCTTCCGAGAACAGACGAGATCGGGCGCATTCAGTGTGGTGTGGCCGTAGGCTCTGGTTCTTGTGAGTTTTGTACTTTTAAGCATCTAGTCGGCTAGACCTTGCAGTTTTGAAAGGCAATTGAGAAATGGCTCACTTCCTGAACTTGGAGTACAAAAAAGCCTACAGCACCTGGTATTCCCAGGCGGTCTTCCATCCAGGTACTAACTAGGCCCGACACTGCTTAGCTTCTGAGATCAGACGAGATCAGGCACATTCAGTGTGGTGTGGCCGTAGGCTCTGGGCCTAGTGAGTTTTGTACTTTTAAGCATCTAGTCGGCTAGACCTTGCAGTTTTAAAAGGCAATTGAGAAAGGGCTCACTTCCTGAACTTGGAGCACAAAAAAGCCTACAGCACCTGGTATTCCCAGGCGGTCTCCCATCCAGGTACTAACTAGGCATGACACTGCTTAACTTCCGAGATCAGTCGAGATCGGGTGCATTCAGTGTGGTGTGGCCGTAGGCTCTAGGAATGCTAAGAATATTACTCTTATGCATTTGCATTTAGTAAGCTAAGCCATGCAGCCACTTGCAACATGATACCACGCTCATCGCTCGATCAGGCGAGATATATAAGACTGGTGGGCCCATTCAGGACTCCTATGTCTGGTAGGATAACTTTAATTCATCCATCCTGTGTCTGTTGCAGGGAGGTGGAGAGAACAATCAACACAATAATGGTTTTCTTTCATGCCTCTTGAACGACTCAATATTCTCTGTACTGCATTACATGTGAAAGTCGATTTATTACCCATGAACACACTACCTGTATGCTAATTCTATGTAAAAAGGTAGCTCCAGCCCTCATGATGTTGTCCAACATTTCCGCTATAAAACGGGATACAATTATTTTGGAAACATACCAAATTTGAAAAATAATTGAGAAGTTGCGCAATTACTAATCATGGAGCACAAAAAAGCCTACAGCACCTGGTATTCCCAGGCAGTCTCCCATCCAGGTACTAACTAGGCCTGACCCTGCTTAGCTTCCGAGATCGGGCGCATTCAGTGTGGTGTGGCCGAAGGCTCTGGGCCTAGTGAGTTTTGTACTTTTAAGCATCTAGTCGGCTAGACCTTGCAGTTTTGAAAGGCAATTGTGAAATGGCTCACTTCCTGAACTTGGAGCACAAAAAAGCCTACAGCACCTGGTATTCCCAGGCGGTCTCCCATCCAGGTACTAACGAGGCCCGACACTGCTTAGCTTCCGAGATCAGACGAGATCGGGCGCATTCAGTGTGGTGTGGCCGTAGGCTCTGGTTCTTGTGAGTTTTGTACTTTTAAGCATCTAGTCGGCTAGACCTTGCAGTTTTGAAAGGCAATTGAGAAATGGCTCACTTCCTGAACTTGGAGTACAAAAAAGCCTACAGCACCTGGTATTCCCAGGCGGTCTTCCATCCAGGTACTAACTAGGCCCGACACTGCTTAGCTTCTGAGATCAGACGAGATCAGGCACATTCAGTGTGGTGTGGCCGTAGGCTCTGGGCCTACTGAGTTTTGTACTTTTAAGCATCTAGTCGGCTAGACCTTGCAGTTTTAAAAGGCAATTGAGAAAGGGCTCACTTCCTGAACTTGGAGCACAAAAAAGCCTACAGCACCTGGTATTCCCAGGCGGTCTCCCATCCAGGTACTAACTAGGCCTGACACTGCTTAACTTCCGAGATCAGTCGAGATCGGGTGCATTCAGTGTGGTGTGGCCGTAGGCTCTAGGAATGCTAAGAATATTACTCTTATGCATTTGCATTTAGTAAGCTAAGCCATGCAGCCACTTGCAACATGATACCACGCTCATCGCTCGATCAGGCTCGATCAGGCGAGATATATAAGACTGGTGGGCCCATTCAGGACTCCTATGTCTGGTAGGATAACTTTAATTCATCCATCCTGTGTCTGTTGCAGGGAGGTGGAGAGAACAATCAACACAATAATGGTTTTCTTTCATGCCTCTTGAAGGACTCAATATTCTCTGTACTGCATTACATGTGAAAGTCGATTTATTACCCATGAACACACTACCTGTATGCTAATTCTATGTAAAAAGGTAGCTCCAGCCCTCATGATGTTGTCCAACATTTCCGCTATAAAACGGGATACAATTATTTTGGAAACATACCAAATTTGAAAAATAATTGAGAAGTTGCGCAATTACTAATCATGGAGCACAAAAAAAGCCTACAGCACCTGGTATTCCCAGGCAGTCTCCCATCCAGGTACTAACTAGGCCCGACCCTGCTTAGCTTCCGAGATCGGGGGCATTCAGTGTGGTGTGGCCGTAGGCTCTGGGCCTAGTGAGTTTGTACTTTTAAGCATCTAGTCGGCTAGACCTTGCAGTTTTGAAAGGCAATTGTGAAATGGCTCACTTCCTGAACTTGGAGCACAAAAAAGCCTACAGCACCTGGTATTCCCAGGTGGTCTCCTATCCAGGTACTAACTAGGCCCGACACTGCTTAGCTTCCGAGATCAGACGAGATCGGGCGCATTCAGTGTGGTGTGGCCGTAGGCTCTGGGCTTAGTGAGTTTTGTACTTTTAAGCATCTAGTCGGCTAGACCTTGCAGTTTTGAAAGGCAATTGAGAAATGGCTCACTTCCTGAACTTGGAGCACAAAAAAGCCTACAGCACCTGGTATTCCCAGGTGGTCTCCCATCCAGGTACTAACTAGGCCCGACACTGCTTAGCTTCCGAGATCAGACGAGATCGGGCGCAATCAGTGTGGTGTGGCCGTAGGCTCTGGGCCTAGTGAGTTTTGT
>NW_027182325.1:320000-332500 GCF_040938575.1 Ambystoma mexicanum | reverse complement strand
GATAACTTTAATTCATCCATCCTGTGTCTGTTGCAGGGAGGTGGAGAGAACAATCAACACAATAATGGTTTTCTTTCATGCCTCTTGAAGGACTCAATATTCTCTGTACTGCATTACATGTGAAAGTCGATTTATTACCCATGAACACACTACCTGTATGCTAATTCTATGTAAAAAGGTAGCTCCAGCCCTCATGATGTTGTCCAACATTTCCGCTATAAAACGGGATACAATTATTTTGGAAACATACCAAATTTGAAAAATAATTGAGAAGTTGCGCAATTACTAATCATGGAGCACAAAAAAGCCTACAGCACCTGGTATTCCCAGGCAGTCTCCCATCCAGGTACTAACTAGGCCTGACCCTGCTTAGTTTCCGAGATCGGGCACATTCAGTGTGGTGTGGCCGTAGGCTCTGGGCCTAGTGAGTTTTGTACTTTTAAGCATCTAGTCGGCTAGACCTTGCAGTTTTGAAAGGCAATTGAGAAATGGCTCACTTCCTGAACTTGGAGCACAAAAAAGCCTACAGCACCTGGTATTCCCAGGTGGTCTCCCATCCAGGTACTAACTAGGCCCGACACTGCTTAGCTTCCGAGATCAGACGAGATCGGGCGCAATCAGTGTGGTGTGGCCGTAGGCTCTGGGCCTAGTGAGTTTTGTACTTTTAAGCATCTAGTCAGCTAGACCTTGCACTTTTGAAAGGCAATTGAGAAATGGCTCACTTCCTGAACTTGGAGCACAAAAAAGCCTACAGCACCTGGTATTCCCAGGCGGTCTCCCATCCAGGTACTAACGAGGCCCGACACTGCTTAGCTTCCGAGAACAGACGAGATCGGGCGCATTCAGTGTGGTGTGGCCGTAGGCTCTGGTTCTTGTGAGTTTTGTACTTTTAAGCATCTAGTCGGCTAGACCTTGCAGTTTTGAAAGGCAATTGAGAAATGGCTCACTTCCTGAACTTGGAGTACAAAAAAGCCTACAGCACCTGGTATTCCCAGGCGGTCTTCCATCCAGGTACTAACTAGGCCCGACACTGCTTAGCTTCTGAGATCAGACGAGATCAGGCACATTCAGTGTGGTGTGGCCGTAGGCTCTGGGCCTAGTGAGTTTTGTACTTTTAAGCATCTAGTCGGCTAGACCTTGCAGTTTTAAAAGGCAATTGAGAAAGGGCTCACTTCCTGAACTTGGAGCACAAAAAAGCCTACAGCACCTGGTATTCCCAGGCGGTCTCCCATCCAGGTACTAACTAGGCATGACACTGCTTAACTTCCGAGATCAGTCGAGATCGGGTGCATTCAGTGTGGTGTGGCCGTAGGCTCTAGGAATGCTAAGAATATTACTCTTATGCATTTGCATTTAGTAAGCTAAGCCATGCAGCCACTTGCAACATGATACCACGCTCATCGCTCGATCAGGCGAGATATATAAGACTGGTGGGCCCATTCAGGACTCCTATGTCTGGTAGGATAACTTTAATTCATCCATCCTGTGTCTGTTGCAGGGAGGTGGAGAGAACAATCAACACAATAATGGTTTTCTTTCATGCCTCTTGAACGACTCAATATTCTCTGTACTGCATTACATGTGAAAGTCGATTTATTACCCATGAACACACTACCTGTATGCTAATTCTATGTAAAAAGGTAGCTCCAGCCCTCATGATGTTGTCCAACATTTCCGCTATAAAACGGGATACAATTATTTTGGAAACATACCAAATTTGAAAAATAATTGAGAAGTTGCGCAATTACTAATCATGGAGCACAAAAAAGCCTACAGCACCTGGTATTCCCAGGCAGTCTCCCATCCAGGTACTAACTAGGCCTGACCCTGCTTAGCTTCCGAGATCGGGCGCATTCAGTGTGGTGTGGCCGAAGGCTCTGGGCCTAGTGAGTTTTGTACTTTTAAGCATCTAGTCGGCTAGACCTTGCAGTTTTGAAAGGCAATTGTGAAATGGCTCACTTCCTGAACTTGGAGCACAAAAAAGCCTACAGCACCTGGTATTCCCAGGCGGTCTCCCATCCAGGTACTAACGAGGCCCGACACTGCTTAGCTTCCGAGATCAGACGAGATCGGGCGCATTCAGTGTGGTGTGGCCGTAGGCTCTGGTTCTTGTGAGTTTTGTACTTTTAAGCATCTAGTCGGCTAGACCTTGCAGTTTTGAAAGGCAATTGAGAAATGGCTCACTTCCTGAACTTGGAGTACAAAAAAGCCTACAGCACCTGGTATTCCCAGGCGGTCTTCCATCCAGGTACTAACTAGGCCCGACACTGCTTAGCTTCTGAGATCAGACGAGATCAGGCACATTCAGTGTGGTGTGGCCGTAGGCTCTGGGCCTACTGAGTTTTGTACTTTTAAGCATCTAGTCGGCTAGACCTTGCAGTTTTAAAAGGCAATTGAGAAAGGGCTCACTTCCTGAACTTGGAGCACAAAAAAGCCTACAGCACCTGGTATTCCCAGGCGGTCTCCCATCCAGGTACTAACTAGGCCTGACACTGCTTAACTTCCGAGATCAGTCGAGATCGGGTGCATTCAGTGTGGTGTGGCCGTAGGCTCTAGGAATGCTAAGAATATTACTCTTATGCATTTGCATTTAGTAAGCTAAGCCATGCAGCCACTTGCAACATGATACCACGCTCATCGCTCGATCAGGCTCGATCAGGCGAGATATATAAGACTGGTGGGCCCATTCAGGACTCCTATGTCTGGTAGGATAACTTTAATTCATCCATCCTGTGTCTGTTGCAGGGAGGTGGAGAGAACAATCAACACAATAATGGTTTTCTTTCATGCCTCTTGAAGGACTCAATATTCTCTGTACTGCATTACATGTGAAAGTCGATTTATTACCCATGAACACACTACCTGTATGCTAATTCTATGTAAAAAGGTAGCTCCAGCCCTCATGATGTTGTCCAACATTTCCGCTATAAAACGGGATACAATTATTTTGGAAACATACCAAATTTGAAAAATAATTGAGAAGTTGCGCAATTACTAATCATGGAGCACAAAAAAAGCCTACAGCACCTGGTATTCCCAGGCAGTCTCCCATCCAGGTACTAACTAGGCCCGACCCTGCTTAGCTTCCGAGATCGGGGGCATTCAGTGTGGTGTGGCCGTAGGCTCTGGGCCTAGTGAGTTTGTACTTTTAAGCATCTAGTCGGCTAGACCTTGCAGTTTTGAAAGGCAATTGTGAAATGGCTCACTTCCTGAACTTGGAGCACAAAAAAGCCTACAGCACCTGGTATTCCCAGGTGGTCTCCTATCCAGGTACTAACTAGGCCCGACACTGCTTAGCTTCCGAGATCAGACGAGATCGGGCGCATTCAGTGTGGTGTGGCCGTAGGCTCTGGGCTTAGTGAGTTTTGTACTTTTAAGCATCTAGTCGGCTAGACCTTGCAGTTTTGAAAGGCAATTGAGAAATGGCTCACTTCCTGAACTTGGAGCACAAAAAAGCCTACAGCACCTGGTATTCCCAGGTGGTCTCCCATCCAGGTACTAACTAGGCCCGACACTGCTTAGCTTCCGAGATCAGACGAGATCGGGCGCAATCAGTGTGGTGTGGCCGTAGGCTCTGGGCCTAGTGAGTTTTGTACTTTTAAGCATCTAGTCAGCTAGACCTTGCAGTTTTGAAAGGCAATTGAGAAATGGCTCACTTCCTGAACTTGGAGCACAAAAAAGCCTACAGCACCTGGTATTCCCAGGCGGTCTCCCATCCAGGTACTAACGAGGCCCGACACTGCTTAGCTTCCGAGATCAGACGAGATCGGGCGCATTCAGTGTGCTGTGGCCGTAGGCTCTGGTTCTTGTGAGTTTTGTACTTTTAAGCATCTAGTCGGCTAGACCTTGCAGTTTTGAAAGGCAATTGAGAAATGGCTCACTTCCTGAACTTGGAGTACAAAAAAGCCTACAGCACCTGGTATTCCCAGGCGGTCTTCCATCCAGGTACTAACTAGGCCCGACACTGCTTAGCTTCTGAGATCAGACGAGATCAGGCACATTCAGTGTGGTGTGGCCGTAGGCTCTGGGCCTTGTGAGTTTTGTACTTTTAAGCATCTAGTCGGCTAGACCTTGCAGTTTTAAAAGGCAATTGAGAAAGGGCTCACTTCCTGAACTTGGAGCACAAAAAAGCCTACAGCACCTGGTATTCCCAGGCGGTCTCCCATCCAGGTACTAACTAGGCCTGACACTGCTTAACTTCCGAGATCAGTCGAGATCGGGTGCATTCAGTGTGGTGTGGCCGTAGGCTCTAGGAATGCTAAGAATATTACTCTTATGCATTTGCATTTAGTAAGCTAAGCCATGCAGCCACTAGCAACATGATACCACGCTCATCGCTCGATCAGCGCTCGATCAGGCTCGATCAGGCGAGATATATAAGACTGGTGGGCCCATTCAGGACTCCTATGTCTGGTAGGATAACTTTAATTCATCCATCCTGTGTCTGTTGCAGGGAGGTGGAGAGAACAATCAACACAATAATGGTTTTCTTTCATGCCTCTTGAAGGACTCAATATTCTCTGTACTGCATTACATGTGAAAGTCGATTTATTACCCATGAACACACTACCTGTATGCTAATTCTATGTAAAAAGGTAGCTCCAGCCCTCATGATGTTGTCCAACATTTCCGCTATAAAACGGGATACAATTATTTTGGAAACATACCAAATTTGAAAAATAATTGAGAAGTTGCGCAATTACTAATCATGGAGCACAAAAAAAGCCTACAGCACCTGGTATTCCCAGGCAGTCTCCCATCCAGGTACTAACTAGGCCCGACCCTGCTTAGCTTCCGAGATCGGGCGCATTCAGTGTGGTGTGGCCGTAGGCTCTGGGCCTAGTGAGTTTGTACTTTTAAGCATCTAGTCGGCTAGACCTTGCAGTTTTGAAAGGCAATTGTGAAATGGCTCACTTCCTGAACTTGGAGCACAAAAAAGCCTACAGCACCTGGTATTCCCAGGTGGTCTCCCATCCAGGTACTAACTAGGCCCGACACTGCTTAGCTTCCGAGATCAGACGAGATCGGGCGCATTCAGTGTGGTGTGGCCGTAGGCTCTGGGCTTAGTGAGTTTTGTACTTTTAAGCATCTAGTCGGCTAGACCTTGCAGTTTTGAAAGGCAATTGAGAAATGGCTCACTTCCTGAACTTGGAGCACAAAAAAGCCTACAGCACCTGGTATTCCCAGGTGGTCTCCCATCCAGGTACTAACTAGGCCCGACACTGCTTAGCTTCCGAGATCAGACGAGATCGGGCGCAATCAGTGTGGTGTGGCCGTAGGCTCTGGGCCTAGTGAGTTTTGTACTTTTAAGCATCTAGTCAGCTAGACCTTGCAGTTTTGAAAGGCAATTGAGAAATGGCTCACTTCCTGAACTTGGAGCACAAAAAAGCCTACAGCACCTGGTATTCCCAGGCGGTCTCCCATCCAGGTACTAACGAGGCCCGACACTGCTTAGCTTCCGAGATCAGACGAGATCGGGCGCATTCAGTGTGCTGTGGCCGTAGGCTCTGGTTCTTGTGAGTTTTGTACTTTTAAGCATCTAGTCGGCTAGACCTTGCAGTTTTGAAAGGCAATTGAGAAATGGCTCACTTCCTGAACTTGGAGTACAAAAAAGCCTACAGCACCTGGTATTCCCAGGCGGTCTTCCATCCAGGTACTAACTAGGCCCGACACTGCTTAGCTTCTGAGATCAGACGAGATCAGGCACATTCAGTGTGGTGTGGCCGTAGGCTCTGGGCCTAGTGAGTTTTGTACTTTTAAGCATCTAGTCGGCTAGACCTTGCAGTTTTAAAAGGCAATTGAGAAAGGGCTCACTTCCTGAACTTGGAGCACAAAAAAGCCTACAGCACCTGGTATTCCCAGGCGGTCTCCCATCCAGGTACTAACTAGGCCTGACACTGCTTAACTTCCGAGATCAGTCGAGATCGGGTGCATTCAGTGTGGTGTGGCCGTAGGCTCTAGGAATGCTAAGAATATTACTCTTATGCATTTGCATTTAGTAAGCTAAGCCATGCAGCCACTTGCAACATGATACCACGCTCATCGCTCGATCAGGCTCGATCAGGCGAGATATATAAGACTGGTGGGCCCATTCAGGACTCCTATGTCTGGTAGGATAACTTTAATTCATCCATCCTGTGTCTGTTGCAGGGAGGTGGAGAGAACAATCAACACAATAATGGTTTTCTTTCATGCCTCTTGAAGGACTCAATATTCTCTGTACTGCATTACATGTGAAAGTCGATTTATTACCCATGAACACACTACCTGTATGCTAATTCTATGTAAAAAGGTAGCTCCAGCCCTCATGATGTTGTCCAACATTTCCGCTATAAAACGGGATACAATTATTTTGGAAACATACCAAATTTGAAAAATAATTGAGAAGTTGCGCAATTACTAATCATGGAGCACAAAAAAGCCTACAGCACCTGGTATTCCCAGGCAGTCTCCCATCGAGGTACTAACTAGGCCTGACCCTGCTTAGCTTCCGAGATCGGGCGCATTCAGTGTGGTGTGGCCGTAGGCTCTGGGCCTAGTGAGTTTTGTACTTTTAAGCATCTAGTCGGCTAGACCTTGCAGTTTTGAAAGGCAATTGTGAAATGGCTCACTTCCTGAACTTGGAGCACAAAAAAGCCTACAGCACCTGGTATTCCCAGGTGGTCTCCCATCCAGGTACTAACTAGGCCCGACACTGCTTAGCTTCCGAGATCAGACGAGATCGGGCGCAATCAGTGTGGTGTGGCCGTAGGCTCTGGGCCTAGTGAGTTTTGTACTTTTAAGCATCTAGTCAGCTAGACCTTGCAGTTTTGAAAGGCAATTGAGAAATGGCTCACTTCCTGAACTTGGAGCACAAAAAAGCCTACAGCACCTGGTATTCCCAGGCGGTCTCCCATCCAGGTACTAACGAGGCCCGACACTGCTTAGCTTCCGAGATCGGGCGCAATCAGTGTGGTGTGGCCGTAGGCTCTGGGCCTAGTGAGTTTTGTACTTTTAAGCATCTAGTCAGCTAGACCTTGCAATTTTGAAAGGCAATTGAGAAATGGCTCACTTCCTGAACTTGGAGCACAAAAAAGCCTACAGCACCTGGTATTCCCAGGCGGTCTCCCATCCAGGTACTAACGAGGCCCGACACTGCTTAGCTTCCGAGATCAGACGAGATCGGGCGCATTCAGTGTGGTGTGGCCGTAGGCTCTGGTTCTTGTGAGTTTTGTACTTTTAAGCATCTAGTCGGCTAGACCTTGCAGTTTTGAAAGGCAATTGAGAAATGGCTCACTTCCTGAACTTGGAGTACAAAAAAGCCTACAGCACCTGGTATTCCCAGGCGGTCTTCCATCCAGGTACTAACTAGGCCCGACACTGCTTAGCTTCTGAGATCAGACGAGATCAGGCACATTCAGTGTGGTGTGGCCGTAGGCTCTGGGCCTACTGAGTTTTGTACTTTTAAGCATCTAGTCGGCTAGACCTTGCAGTTTTAAAAGGCAATTGAGAAAGGGCTCACTTCCTGAACTTGGAGCACAAAAAAGCCTACAGCACCTGGTATTCCCAGGCGGTCTCCCATCCAGGTACTAACTAGGCCTGACACTGCTTAACTTCCGAGATCAGTCGAGATCGGGTGCATTCAGTGTGGTGTGGCCGTAGGCTCTAGGAATGCTAAGAATATTACTCTTATGCATTTGCATTTAGTAAGCTAAGCCATGCAGCCACTTGCAACATGATACCACGCTCATCGCTCGATCAGGCGAGATATATAAGACTGGTGGGCCCATTCAGGACTCCTATGTCTGGTAGGATAACTTTAATTCATCCATCCTGTGTCTGTTGCAGGGAGGTGGAGAGAACAATCAACACAATAATGGTTTTCTTTCATGCCTCTTGAAGGACTCAATATTCTCTGTACTGCATTACATGTGAAAGTCGATTTATTACCCATGAACACACTACCTGTATGCTAATTCTATGTAAAAAGGTAGCTCCAGCCCTCATGATGTTGTCCAACATTTCCGCTATAAAACGGGATACAATTATTTTGGAAACATACCAAATTTGAAAAATAATTGAGAAGTTGCGCAATTACTAATCATGGAGCACAAAAAAGCCTACAGCACCTGGTATTCCCAGGCAGTCTCCCATCCAGGTACTAACTAGGCCTGACCCTGCTTAGTTTCCGAGATCGGGCACATTCAGTGTGGTGTGGCCGTAGGCTCTGGGCCTAGTGAGTTTTGTACTTTTAAGCATCTAGTCGGCTAGACCTTGCAGTTTTGAAAGGCAATTGAGAAATGGCTCACTTCCTGAACTTGGAGCACAAAAAAGCCTACAGCACCTGGTATTCCCAGGTGGTCTCCCATCCAGGTACTAACTAGGCCCGACACTGCTTAGCTTCCGAGATCAGACGAGATCGGGCGCAATCAGTGTGGTGTGGCCGTAGGCTCTGGGCCTAGTGAGTTTTGTACTTTTAAGCATCTAGTCAGCTAGACCTTGCACTTTTGAAAGGCAATTGAGAAATGGCTCACTTCCTGAACTTGGAGCACAAAAAAGCCTACAGCACCTGGTATTCCCAGGCGGTCTCCCATCCAGGTACTAACGAGGCCCGACACTGCTTAGCTTCCGAGAACAGACGAGATCGGGCGCATTCAGTGTGGTGTGGCCGTAGGCTCTGGTTCTTGTGAGTTTTGTACTTTTAAGCATCTAGTCGGCTAGACCTTGCAGTTTTGAAAGGCAATTGAGAAATGGCTCACTTCCTGAACTTGGAGTACAAAAAAGCCTACAGCACCTGGTATTCCCAGGCGGTCTTCCATCCAGGTACTAACTAGGCCCGACACTGCTTAGCTTCTGAGATCAGACGAGATCAGGCACATTCAGTGTGGTGTGGCCGTAGGCTCTGGGCCTAGTGAGTTTTGTACTTTTAAGCATCTAGTCGGCTAGACCTTGCAGTTTTAAAAGGCAATTGAGAAAGGGCTCACTTCCTGAACTTGGAGCACAAAAAAGCCTACAGCACCTGGTATTCCCAGGCGGTCTCCCATCCAGGTACTAACTAGGCATGACACTGCTTAACTTCCGAGATCAGTCGAGATCGGGTGCATTCAGTGTGGTGTGGCCGTAGGCTCTAGGAATGCTAAGAATATTACTCTTATGCATTTGCATTTAGTAAGCTAAGCCATGCAGCCACTTGCAACATGATACCACGCTCATCGCTCGATCAGGCGAGATATATAAGACTGGTGGGCCCATTCAGGACTCCTATGTCTGGTAGGATAACTTTAATTCATCCATCCTGTGTCTGTTGCAGGGAGGTGGAGAGAACAATCAACACAATAATGGTTTTCTTTCATGCCTCTTGAACGACTCAATATTCTCTGTACTGCATTACATGTGAAAGTCGATTTATTACCCATGAACACACTACCTGTATGCTAATTCTATGTAAAAAGGTAGCTCCAGCCCTCATGATGTTGTCCAACATTTCCGCTATAAAACGGGATACAATTATTTTGGAAACATACCAAATTTGAAAAATAATTGAGAAGTTGCGCAATTACTAATCATGGAGCACAAAAAAGCCTACAGCACCTGGTATTCCCAGGCAGTCTCCCATCCAGGTACTAACTAGGCCTGACCCTGCTTAGCTTCCGAGATCGGGCGCATTCAGTGTGGTGTGGCCGAAGGCTCTGGGCCTAGTGAGTTTTGTACTTTTAAGCATCTAGTCGGCTAGACCTTGCAGTTTTGAAAGGCAATTGTGAAATGGCTCACTTCCTGAACTTGGAGCACAAAAAAGCCTACAGCACCTGGTATTCCCAGGCGGTCTCCCATCCAGGTACTAACGAGGCCCGACACTGCTTAGCTTCCGAGATCAGACGAGATCGGGCGCATTCAGTGTGGTGTGGCCGTAGGCTCTGGTTCTTGTGAGTTTTGTACTTTTAAGCATCTAGTCGGCTAGACCTTGCAGTTTTGAAAGGCAATTGAGAAATGGCTCACTTCCTGAACTTGGAGTACAAAAAAGCCTACAGCACCTGGTATTCCCAGGCGGTCTTCCATCCAGGTACTAACTAGGCCCGACACTGCTTAGCTTCTGAGATCAGACGAGATCAGGCACATTCAGTGTGGTGTGGCCGTAGGCTCTGGGCCTACTGAGTTTTGTACTTTTAAGCATCTAGTCGGCTAGACCTTGCAGTTTTAAAAGGCAATTGAGAAAGGGCTCACTTCCTGAACTTGGAGCACAAAAAAGCCTACAGCACCTGGTATTCCCAGGCGGTCTCCCATCCAGGTACTAACTAGGCCTGACACTGCTTAACTTCCGAGATCAGTCGAGATCGGGTGCATTCAGTGTGGTGTGGCCGTAGGCTCTAGGAATGCTAAGAATATTACTCTTATGCATTTGCATTTAGTAAGCTAAGCCATGCAGCCACTTGCAACATGATACCACGCTCATCGCTCGATCAGGCTCGATCAGGCGAGATATATAAGACTGGTGGGCCCATTCAGGACTCCTATGTCTGGTAGGATAACTTTAATTCATCCATCCTGTGTCTGTTGCAGGGAGGTGGAGAGAACAATCAACACAATAATGGTTTTCTTTCATGCCTCTTGAAGGACTCAATATTCTCTGTACTGCATTACATGTGAAAGTCGATTTATTACCCATGAACACACTACCTGTATGCTAATTCTATGTAAAAAGGTAGCTCCAGCCCTCATGATGTTGTCCAACATTTCCGCTATAAAACGGGATACAATTATTTTGGAAACATACCAAATTTGAAAAATAATTGAGAAGTTGCGCAATTACTAATCATGGAGCACAAAAAAAAGCCTACAGCACCTGGTATTCCCAGGCAGTCTCCCATCCAGGTACTAACTAGGCCCGACCCTGCTTAGCTTCCGAGATCGGGGGCATTCAGTGTGGTGTGGCCGTAGGCTCTGGGCCTAGTGAGTTTGTACTTTTAAGCATCTAGTCGGCTAGACCTTGCAGTTTTGAAAGGCAATTGTGAAATGGCTCACTTCCTGAACTTGGAGCACAAAAAAGCCTACAGCACCTGGTATTCCCAGGTGGTCTCCTATCCAGGTACTAACTAGGCCCGACACTGCTTAGCTTCCGAGATCAGACGAGATCGGGCGCATTCAGTGTGGTGTGGCCGTAGGCTCTGGGCTTAGTGAGTTTTGTACTTTTAAGCATCTAGTCGGCTAGACCTTGCAGTTTTGAAAGGCAATTGAGAAATGGCTCACTTCCTGAACTTGGAGCACAAAAAAGCCTACAGCACCTGGTATTCCCAGGTGGTCTCCCATCCAGGTACTAACTAGGCCCGACACTGCTTAGCTTCCGAGATCAGACGAGATCGGGCGCAATCAGTGTGGTGTGGCCGTAGGCTCTGGGCCTAGTGAGTTTTGTACTTTTAAGCATCTAGTCAGCTAGACCTTGCAGTTTTGAAAGGCAATTGAGAAATGGCTCACTTCCTGAACTTGGAGCACAAAAAAGCCTACAGCACCTGGTATTCCCAGGCGGTCTCCCATCCAGGTACTAACGAGGCCCGACACTGCTTAGCTTCCGAGATCAGACGAGATCGGGCGCATTCAGTGTGCTGTGGCCGTAGGCTCTGGTTCTTGTGAGTTTTGTACTTTTAAGCATCTAGTCGGCTAGACCTTGCAGTTTTGAAAGGCAATTGAGAAATGGCTCACTTCCTGAACTTGGAGTACAAAAAAGCCTACAGCACCTGGTATTCCCAGGCGGTCTTCCATCCAGGTACTAACTAGGCCCGACACTGCTTAGCTTCTGAGATCAGACGAGATCAGGCACATTCAGTGTGGTGTGGCCGTAGGCTCTGGGCCTTGTGAGTTTTGTACTTTTAAGCATCTAGTCGGCTAGACCTTGCAGTTTTAAAAGGCAATTGAGAAAGGGCTCACTTCCTGAACTTGGAGCACAAAAAAGCCTACAGCACCTGGTATTCCCAGGCGGTCTCCCATCCAGGTACTAACTAGGCCTGACACTGCTTAACTTCCGAGATCAGTCGAGATCGGGTGCATTCAGTGTGGTGTGGCCGTAGGCTCTAGGAATGCTAAGAATATTACTCTTATGCATTTGCATTTAGTAAGCTAAGCCATGCAGCCACTAGCAACATGATACCACGCTCATCGCTCGATCAGCGCTCGATCAGGCTCGATCAGGCGAGATATATAAGACTGGTGGGCCCATTCAGGACTCCTATGTCTGGTAGGATAACTTTAATTCATCCATCCTGTGTCTGTTGCAGGGAGGTGGAGAGAACAATCAACACAATAATGGTTTTCTTTCATGCCTCTTGAAGGACTCAATATTCTCTGTACTGCATTACATGTGAAAGTCGATTTATTACCCATGAACACACTACCTGTATGCTAATTCTATGTAAAAAGGTAGCTCCAGCCCTCATGATGTTGTCCAACATTTCCGCTATAAAACGGGATACAATTATTTTGGAAACATACCAAATTTGAAAAATAATTGAGAAGTTGCGCAATTACTAATC
>NW_027182325.1:300000-315000 GCF_040938575.1 Ambystoma mexicanum | reverse complement strand
AAAACGGGATACAATTATTTTGGAAACATACCAAATTTGAAAAATAATTGAGAAGTTGCGCAATTACTAATCATGGAGCACAAAAAAGCCTACAGCACCTGGTATTCCCAGGCAGTCTCCCATCCAGGTACTAACTAGGCCTGACCCTGCTTAGTTTCCGAGATCGGGCACATTCAGTGTGGTGTGGCCGTAGGCTCTGGGCCTAGTGAGTTTTGTACTTTTAAGCATCTAGTCGGCTAGACCTTGCAGTTTTGAAAGGCAATTGAGAAATGGCTCACTTCCTGAACTTGGAGCACAAAAAAGCCTACAGCACCTGGTATTCCCAGGTGGTCTCCCATCCAGGTACTAACTAGGCCCGACACTGCTTAGCTTCCGAGATCAGACGAGATCGGGCGCAATCAGTGTGGTGTGGCCGTAGGCTCTGGGCCTAGTGAGTTTTGTACTTTTAAGCATCTAGTCAGCTAGACCTTGCACTTTTGAAAGGCAATTGAGAAATGGCTCACTTCCTGAACTTGGAGCACAAAAAAGCCTACAGCACCTGGTATTCCCAGGCGGTCTCCCATCCAGGTACTAACGAGGCCCGACACTGCTTAGCTTCCGAGAACAGACGAGATCGGGCGCATTCAGTGTGGTGTGGCCGTAGGCTCTGGTTCTTGTGAGTTTTGTACTTTTAAGCATCTAGTCGGCTAGACCTTGCAGTTTTGAAAGGCAATTGAGAAATGGCTCACTTCCTGAACTTGGAGTACAAAAAAGCCTACAGCACCTGGTATTCCCAGGCGGTCTTCCATCCAGGTACTAACTAGGCCCGACACTGCTTAGCTTCTGAGATCAGACGAGATCAGGCACATTCAGTGTGGTGTGGCCGTAGGCTCTGGGCCTAGTGAGTTTTGTACTTTTAAGCATCTAGTCGGCTAGACCTTGCAGTTTTAAAAGGCAATTGAGAAAGGGCTCACTTCCTGAACTTGGAGCACAAAAAAGCCTACAGCACCTGGTATTCCCAGGCGGTCTCCCATCCAGGTACTAACTAGGCATGACACTGCTTAACTTCCGAGATCAGTCGAGATCGGGTGCATTCAGTGTGGTGTGGCCGTAGGCTCTAGGAATGCTAAGAATATTACTCTTATGCATTTGCATTTAGTAAGCTAAGCCATGCAGCCACTTGCAACATGATACCACGCTCATCGCTCGATCAGGCGAGATATATAAGACTGGTGGGCCCATTCAGGACTCCTATGTCTGGTAGGATAACTTTAATTCATCCATCCTGTGTCTGTTGCAGGGAGGTGGAGAGAACAATCAACACAATAATGGTTTTCTTTCATGCCTCTTGAACGACTCAATATTCTCTGTACTGCATTACATGTGAAAGTCGATTTATTACCCATGAACACACTACCTGTATGCTAATTCTATGTAAAAAGGTAGCTCCAGCCCTCATGATGTTGTCCAACATTTCCGCTATAAAACGGGATACAATTATTTTGGAAACATACCAAATTTGAAAAATAATTGAGAAGTTGCGCAATTACTAATCATGGAGCACAAAAAAGCCTACAGCACCTGGTATTCCCAGGCAGTCTCCCATCCAGGTACTAACTAGGCCTGACCCTGCTTAGCTTCCGAGATCGGGCGCATTCAGTGTGGTGTGGCCGAAGGCTCTGGGCCTAGTGAGTTTTGTACTTTTAAGCATCTAGTCGGCTAGACCTTGCAGTTTTGAAAGGCAATTGTGAAATGGCTCACTTCCTGAACTTGGAGCACAAAAAAGCCTACAGCACCTGGTATTCCCAGGCGGTCTCCCATCCAGGTACTAACGAGGCCCGACACTGCTTAGCTTCCGAGATCAGACGAGATCGGGCGCATTCAGTGTGGTGTGGCCGTAGGCTCTGGTTCTTGTGAGTTTTGTACTTTTAAGCATCTAGTCGGCTAGACCTTGCAGTTTTGAAAGGCAATTGAGAAATGGCTCACTTCCTGAACTTGGAGTACAAAAAAGCCTACAGCACCTGGTATTCCCAGGCGGTCTTCCATCCAGGTACTAACTAGGCCCGACACTGCTTAGCTTCTGAGATCAGACGAGATCAGGCACATTCAGTGTGGTGTGGCCGTAGGCTCTGGGCCTACTGAGTTTTGTACTTTTAAGCATCTAGTCGGCTAGACCTTGCAGTTTTAAAAGGCAATTGAGAAAGGGCTCACTTCCTGAACTTGGAGCACAAAAAAGCCTACAGCACCTGGTATTCCCAGGCGGTCTCCCATCCAGGTACTAACTAGGCCTGACACTGCTTAACTTCCGAGATCAGTCGAGATCGGGTGCATTCAGTGTGGTGTGGCCGTAGGCTCTAGGAATGCTAAGAATATTACTCTTATGCATTTGCATTTAGTAAGCTAAGCCATGCAGCCACTTGCAACATGATACCACGCTCATCGCTCGATCAGGCTCGATCAGGCGAGATATATAAGACTGGTGGGCCCATTCAGGACTCCTATGTCTGGTAGGATAACTTTAATTCATCCATCCTGTGTCTGTTGCAGGGAGGTGGAGAGAACAATCAACACAATAATGGTTTTCTTTCATGCCTCTTGAAGGACTCAATATTCTCTGTACTGCATTACATGTGAAAGTCGATTTATTACCCATGAACACACTACCTGTATGCTAATTCTATGTAAAAAGGTAGCTCCAGCCCTCATGATGTTGTCCAACATTTCCGCTATAAAACGGGATACAATTATTTTGGAAACATACCAAATTTGAAAAATAATTGAGAAGTTGCGCAATTACTAATCATGGAGCACAAAAAAAGCCTACAGCACCTGGTATTCCCAGGCAGTCTCCCATCCAGGTACTAACTAGGCCCGACCCTGCTTAGCTTCCGAGATCGGGGGCATTCAGTGTGGTGTGGCCGTAGGCTCTGGGCCTAGTGAGTTTGTACTTTTAAGCATCTAGTCGGCTAGACCTTGCAGTTTTGAAAGGCAATTGTGAAATGGCTCACTTCCTGAACTTGGAGCACAAAAAAGCCTACAGCACCTGGTATTCCCAGGCGGTCTCCCATCCAGGTACTAACGAGGCCCGACACTGCTTAGCTTCCGAGATCAGACGAGATCGGGCGCATTCAGTGTGCTGTGGCCGTAGGCTCTGGTTCTTGTGAGTTTTGTACTTTTAAGCATCTAGTCGGCTAGACCTTGCAGTTTTGAAAGGCAATTGAGAAATGGCTCACTTCCTGAACTTGGAGTACAAAAAAGCCTACAGCACCTGGTATTCCCAGGCGGTCTTCCATCCAGGTACTAACTAGGCCTGACACTGCTTAGCTTCTGAGATCAGACGAGATCAGGCACATTCAGTGTGGTGTTGCCGTAGGCTCTGGGCCTAGTGAGTTTTGTACTTTTAAGCATCTAGTCGGCCAGACCTTGCAGTTTTAAAAGGCAATTGAGAAAGGGCTCACTTCCTGAACTTGGAGCACAAAAAAGCCTACAGCACCTGGTATTCCCAGGCGGTCTCCCATCCAGGTACTAACTAGGCCTGACACTGCTTAACTTCCGAGATCAGTCGAGATCGGGTGCATTCAGTGTGGTGTGGCCGTAGGCTCTAGGAATGCTAAGAATATTACTCTTATGCATTTGCATTTAGTAAGCTAAGCCATGCAGCCACTAGCAACATGATACCACGCTCATCGCTCGATCAGCGCTCGATCAGGCTCGATCAGGCGAGATATATAAGACTGGTGGGCCCATTCAGGACTCCTATGTCTGGTAGGATAACTTTAATTCATCCATCCTGTGTCTGTTGCAGGGAGGTGGAGAGAACAATCAACACAATAATGGTTTTCTTTCATGCCTCTTGAAGGACTCAATATTCTCTGTACTGCATTACATGTGAAAGTCGATTTATTACCCATGAACACACTACCTGTATGCTAATTCTATGTAAAAAGGTAGCTCCAGCCCTCATGATGTTGTCCAACATTTCCGCTATAAAACGGGATACAATTATTTTGGAAACATACCAAATTTGAAAAATAATTGAGAAGTTGCGCAATTACTAATCATGGAGCACAAAAAAAGCCTACAGCACCTGGTATTCCCAGGCAGTCTCCCATCCAGGTACTAACTAGGCCCGACCCTGCTTAGCTTCCGAGATCGGGCGCATTCAGTGTGGTGTGGCCGTAGGCTCTGGGCCTAGTGAGTTTGTACTTTTAAGCATCTAGTCGGCTAGACCTTGCAGTTTTGAAAGGCAATTGTGAAATGGCTCACTTCCTGAACTTGGAGCACAAAAAAGCCTACAGCACCTGGTATTCCCAGGTGGTCTCCCATCCAGGTACTAACTAGGCCCGACACTGCTTAGCTTCCGAGATCAGACGCATTCAGTGTGGTGTGGCCGTAGGCTCTGGGCTTAGTGAGTTTTGTACTTTTAAGCATCTAGTCGGCTAGACCTTGCAGTTTTGAAAGGCAATTGAGAAATGGCTCACTTCCTGAACTTGGAGCACAAAAAAGCCTACAGCACCTGGTATTCCCAGGTGGTCTCCCATCCAGGTACTAACTAGGCCCGACACTGCTTAGCTTCCGAGATCAGACGAGATCGGGCGCAATCAGTGTGGTGTGGCCGTAGGCTCTGGGCCTAGTGAGTTTTGTACTTTTAAGCATCTAGTCAGCTAGACCTTGCAGTTTTGAAAGGCAATTGAGAAATGGCTCACTTCCTGAACTTGGAGCACAAAAAAGCCTACAGCACCTGGTATTCCCAGGCGGTCTCCCATCCAGGTACTAACGAGGCCCGACACTGCTTAGCTTCCGAGATCAGACGAGATCGGGCGCATTCAGTGTGCTGTGGCCGTAGGCTCTGGTTCTTGTGAGTTTTGTACTTTTAAGCATCTAGTCGGCTAGACCTTGCAGTTTTGAAAGGCAATTGAGAAATGGCTCACTTCCTGAACTTGGAGTACAAAAAAGCCTACAGCACCTGGTATTCCCAGGCGGTCTTCCATCCAGGTACTAACTAGGCCCGACACTGCTTAGCTTCTGAGATCAGACGAGATCAGGCACATTCAGTGTGGTGTGGCCGTAGGCTCTGGGCCTAGTGAGTTTTGTACTTTTAAGCATCTAGTCGGCTAGACCTTGCAGTTTTAAAAGGCAATTGAGAAAGGGCTCACTTCCTGAACTTGGAGCACAAAAAAGCCTACAGCACCTGGTATTCCCAGGCGGTCTCCCATCCAGGTACTAACTAGGCCTGACACTGCTTAACTTCCGAGATCAGTCGAGATCGGGTGCATTCAGTGTGGTGTGGCCGTAGGCTCTAGGAATGCTAAGAATATTACTCTTATGCATTTGCATTTAGTAAGCTAAGCCATGCAGCCACTTGCAACATGATACCACGCTCATCGCTCGATCAGGCTCGATCAGGCGAGATATATAAGACTGGTGGGCCCATTCAGGACTCCTATGTCTGGTAGGATAACTTTAATTCATCCATCCTGTGTCTGTTGCAGGGAGGTGGAGAGAACAATCAACACAATAATGGTTTTCTTTCATGCCTCTTGAAGGACTCAATATTCTCTGTACTGCATTACATGTGAAAGTCGATTTATTACCCATGAACACACTACCTGTATGCTAATTCTATGTAAAAAGGTAGCTCCAGCCCTCATGATGTTGTCCAACATTTCCGCTATAAAACGGGATACAATTATTTTGGAAACATACCAAATTTGAAAAATAATTGAGAAGTTGCGCAATTACTAATCATGGAGCACAAAAAAGCCTACAGCACCTGGTATTCCCAGGCAGTCTCCCATCGAGGTACTAACTAGGCCTGACCCTGCTTAGCTTCCGAGATCGGGCGCATTCAGTGTGGTGTGGCCGTAGGCTCTGGGCCTAGTGAGTTTTGTACTTTTAAGCATCTAGTCGGCTAGACCTTGCAGTTTTGAAAGGCAATTGTGAAATGGCTCACTTCCTGAACTTGGAGCACAAAAAAGCCTACAGCACCTGGTATTCCCAGGTGGTCTCCCATCCAGGTACTAACTAGGCCCGACACTGCTTAGCTTCCGAGATCAGACGAGATCGGGCGCAATCAGTGTGGTGTGGCCGTAGGCTCTGGGCCTAGTGAGTTTTGTACTTTTAAGCATCTAGTCAGCTAGACCTTGCAGTTTTGAAAGGCAATTGAGAAATGGCTCACTTCCTGAACTTGGAGCACAAAAAAGCCTACAGCACCTGGTATTCCCAGGCGGTCTCCCATCCAGGTACTAACGAGGCCCGACACTGCTTAGCTTCCGAGATCGGGCGCAATCAGTGTGGTGTGGCCGTAGGCTCTGGGCCTAGTGAGTTTTGTACTTTTAAGCATCTAGTCAGCTAGACCTTGCAATTTTGAAAGGCAATTGAGAAATGGCTCACTTCCTGAACTTGGAGCACAAAAAAGCCTACAGCACCTGGTATTCCCAGGCGGTCTCCCATCCAGGTACTAACGAGGCCCGACACTGCTTAGCTTCCGAGATCAGACGAGATCGGGCGCATTCAGTGTGGTGTGGCCGTAGGCTCTGGTTCTTGTGAGTTTTGTACTTTTAAGCATCTAGTCGGCTAGACCTTGCAGTTTTGAAAGGCAATTGAGAAATGGCTCACTTCCTGAACTTGGAGTACAAAAAAGCCTACAGCACCTGGTATTCCCAGGCGGTCTTCCATCCAGGTACTAACTAGGCCCGACACTGCTTAGCTTCTGAGATCAGACGAGATCAGGCACATTCAGTGTGGTGTGGCCGTAGGCTCTGGGCCTACTGAGTTTTGTACTTTTAAGCATCTAGTCGGCTAGACCTTGCAGTTTTAAAAGGCAATTGAGAAAGGGCTCACTTCCTGAACTTGGAGCACAAAAAAGCCTACAGCACCTGGTATTCCCAGGCGGTCTCCCATCCAGGTACTAACTAGGCCTGACACTGCTTAACTTCCGAGATCAGTCGAGATCGGGTGCATTCAGTGTGGTGTGGCCGTAGGCTCTAGGAATGCTAAGAATATTACTCTTATGCATTTGCATTTAGTAAGCTAAGCCATGCAGCCACTTGCAACATGATACCACGCTCATCGCTCGATCAGGCTCGATCAGGCGAGATATATAAGACTGGTGGGCCCATTCAGGACTCCTATGTCTGGTAGGATAACTTTAATTCATCCATCCTGTGTCTGTTGCAGGGAGGTGGAGAGAACAATCAACACAATAATGGTTTTCTTTCATGCCTCTTGAAGGACTCAATATTCTCTGTACTGCATTACATGTGAAAGTCGATTTATTACCCATGAACACACTACCTGTATGCTAATTCTATGTAAAAAGGTAGCTCCAGCCCTCATGATGTTGTCCAACATTTCCGCTATAAAACGGGATACAATTATTTTGGAAACATACCAAATTTGAAAAATAATTGAGAAGTTGCGCAATTACTAATCATGGAGCACAAAAAAAGCCTACAGCACCTGGTATTCCCAGGCAGTCTCCCATCCAGGTACTAACTAGGCCCGACCCTGCTTAGCTTCCGAGATCGGGCGCATTCAGTGTGGTGTGGCCGTAGGCTCTGGGCCTAGTGAGTTTGTACTTTTAAGCATCTAGTCGGCTAGACCTTGCAGTTTTGAAAGGCAATTGTGAAATGGCTCACTTCCTGAACTTGGAGCACAAAAAAGCCTACAGCACCTGGTATTCCCAGGTGGTCTCCCATCCAGGTACTAACTAGGCCCGACACTGCTTAGCTTCCGAGATCAGACGCATTCAGTGTGGTGTGGCCGTAGGCTCTGGGCTTAGTGAGTTTTGTACTTTTAAGCATCTAGTCGGCTAGACCTTGCAGTTTTGAAAGGCAATTGAGAAATGGCTCACTTCCTGAACTTGGAGCACAAAAAAGCCTACAGCACCTGGTATTCCCAGGTGGTCTCCCATCCAGGTACTAACTAGGCCCGACACTGCTTAGCTTCCGAGATCAGACGAGATCGGGCGCAATCAGTGTGGTGTGGCCGTAGGCTCTGGGCCTAGTGAGTTTTGTACTTTTAAGCATCTAGTCAGCTAGACCTTGCAGTTTTGAAAGGCAATTGAGAAATGGCTCACTTCCTGAACTTGGAGCACAAAAAAGCCTACAGCACCTGGTATTCCCAGGCGGTCTCCCATCCAGGTACTAACGAGGCCCGACACTGCTTAGCTTCCGAGATCAGACGAGATCGGGCGCATTCAGTGTGCTGTGGCCGTAGGCTCTGGTTCTTGTGAGTTTTGTACTTTTAAGCATCTAGTCGGCTAGACCTTGCAGTTTTGAAAGGCAATTGAGAAATGGCTCACTTCCTGAACTTGGAGTACAAAAAAGCCTACAGCACCTGGTATTCCCAGGCGGTCTTCCATCCAGGTACTAACTAGGCCCGACACTGCTTAGCTTCTGAGATCAGACGAGATCAGGCACATTCAGTGTGGTGTGGCCGTAGGCTCTGGGCCTAGTGAGTTTTGTACTTTTAAGCATCTAGTCGGCTAGACCTTGCAGTTTTAAAAGGCAATTGAGAAAGGGCTCACTTCCTGAACTTGGAGCACAAAAAAGCCTACAGCACCTGGTATTCCCAGGCGGTCTCCCATCCAGGTACTAACTAGGCCTGACACTGCTTAACTTCCGAGATCAGTCGAGATCGGGTGCATTCAGTGTGGTGTGGCCGTAGGCTCTAGGAATGCTAAGAATATTACTCTTATGCATTTGCATTTAGTAAGCTAAGCCATGCAGCCACTTGCAACATGATACCACGCTCATCGCTCGATCAGGCTCGATCAGGCGAGATATATAAGACTGGTGGGCCCATTCAGGACTCCTATGTCTGGTAGGATAACTTTAATTCATCCATCCTGTGTCTGTTGCAGGGAGGTGGAGAGAACAATCAACACAATAATGGTTTTCTTTCATGCCTCTTGAAGGACTCAATATTCTCTGTACTGCATTACATGTGAAAGTCGATTTATTACCCATGAACACACTACCTGTATGCTAATTCTATGTAAAAAGGTAGCTCCAGCCCTCATGATGTTGTCCAACATTTCCGCTATAAAACGGGATACAATTATTTTGGAAACATACCAAATTTGAAAAATAATTGAGAAGTTGCGCAATTACTAATCATGGAGCACAAAAAAGCCTACAGCACCTGGTATTCCCAGGCAGTCTCCCATCGAGGTACTAACTAGGCCTGACCCTGCTTAGCTTCCGAGATCGGGCGCATTCAGTGTGGTGTGGCCGTAGGCTCTGGGCCTAGTGAGTTTTGTACTTTTAAGCATCTAGTCGGCTAGACCTTGCAGTTTTGAAAGGCAATTGTGAAATGGCTCACTTCCTGAACTTGGAGCACAAAAAAGCCTACAGCACCTGGTATTCCCAGGTGGTCTCCCATCCAGGTACTAACTAGGCCCGACACTGCTTAGCTTCCGAGATCAGACGAGATCGGGCGCAATCAGTGTGGTGTGGCCGTAGGCTCTGGGCCTAGTGAGTTTTGTACTTTTAAGCATCTAGTCAGCTAGACCTTGCAGTTTTGAAAGGCAATTGAGAAATGGCTCACTTCCTGAACTTGGAGCACAAAAAAGCCTACAGCACCTGGTATTCCCAGGCGGTCTCCCATCCAGGTACTAACGAGGCCCGACACTGCTTAGCTTCCGAGATCGGGCGCAATCAGTGTGGTGTGGCCGTAGGCTCTGGGCCTAGTGAGTTTTGTACTTTTAAGCATCTAGTCAGCTAGACCTTGCAATTTTGAAAGGCAATTGAGAAATGGCTCACTTCCTGAACTTGGAGCACAAAAAAGCCTACAGCACCTGGTATTCCCAGGCGGTCTCCCATCCAGGTACTAACGAGGCCCGACACTGCTTAGCTTCCGAGATCAGACGAGATCGGGCGCATTCAGTGTGGTGTGGCCGTAGGCTCTGGTTCTTGTGAGTTTTGTACTTTTAAGCATCTAGTCGGCTAGACCTTGCAGTTTTGAAAGGCAATTGAGAAATGGCTCACTTCCTGAACTTGGAGTACAAAAAAGCCTACCGCACCTGGTATTCCCAGGCGGTCTTCCATCCAGGTACTAACTAGGCCCGACACTGCTTAGCTTCTGAGATCAGACGAGATCAGGCACATTCAGTGTGGTGTGGCCGTAGGCTCTGGGCCTACTGAGTTTTGTACTTTTAAGCATCTAGTCGGCTAGACCTTGCAGTTTTAAAAGGCAATTGAGAAAGGGCTCACTTCCTGAACTTGGAGCACAAAAAAGCCTACAGCACCTGGTATTCCCAGGCGGTCTCCCATCCAGGTACTAACTAGGCCTGACACTGCTTAACTTCCGAGATCAGTCGAGATCGGGTGCATTCAGTGTGGTGTGGCCGTAGGCTCTAGGAATGCTAAGAATATTACTCTTATGCATTTGCATTTAGTAAGCTAAGCCATGCAGCCACTTGCAACATGATACCACGCTCATCGCTCGATCAGGCTCGATCAGGCGAGATATATAAGACTGGTGGGCCCATTCAGGACTCCTATGTCTGGTAGGATAACTTTAATTCATCCATCCTGTGTCTGTTGCAGGGAGGTGGAGAGAACAATCAACACAATAATGGTTTTCTTTCATGCCTCTTGAAGGACTCAATATTCTCTGTACTGCATTACATGTGAAAGTCGATTTATTACCCATGAACACACTACCTGTATGCTAATTCTATGTAAAAAGGTAGCTCCAGCCCTCATGATGTTGTCCAACATTTCCGCTATAAAACGGGATACAATTATTTTGGAAACATACCAAATTTGAAAAATAATTGAGAAGTTGCGCAATTACTAATCATGGAGCACAAAAAAAGCCTACAGCACCTGGTATTCCCAGGCAGTCTCCCATCCAGGTACTAACTAGGCCCGACCCTGCTTAGCTTCCGAGATCGGGCGCATTCAGTGTGGTGTGGCCGTAGGCTCTGGGCCTAGTGAGTTTGTACTTTTAAGCATCTAGTCGGCTAGACCTTGCAGTTTTGAAAGGCAATTGTGAAATGGCTCACTTCCTGAACTTGGAGCACAAAAAAGCCTACAGCACCTGGTATTCCCAGGTGGTCTCCCATCCAGGTACTAACTAGGCCCGACACTGCTTAGCTTCCGAGATCAGACGCATTCAGTGTGGTGTGGCCGTAGGCTCTGGGCTTAGTGAGTTTTGTACTTTTAAGCATCTAGTCGGCTAGACCTTGCAGTTTTGAAAGGCAATTGAGAAATGGCTCACTTCCTGAACTTGGAGCACAAAAAAGCCTACAGCACCTGGTATTCCCAGGTGGTCTCCCATCCAGGTACTAACTAGGCCCGACACTGCTTAGCTTCCGAGATCAGACGAGATCGGGCGCAATCAGTGTGGTGTGGCCGTAGGCTCTGGGCCTAGTGAGTTTTGTACTTTTAAGCATCTAGTCAGCTAGACCTTGCAGTTTTGAAAGGCAATTGAGAAATGGCTCACTTCCTGAACTTGGAGCACAAAAAAGCCTACAGCACCTGGTATTCCCAGGCGGTCTCCCATCCAGGTACTAACGAGGCCCGACACTGCTTAGCTTCCGAGATCAGACGAGATCGGGCGCATTCAGTGTGCTGTGGCCGTAGGCTCTGGTTCTTGTGAGTTTTGTACTTTTAAGCATCTAGTCGGCTAGACCTTGCAGTTTTGAAAGGCAATTGAGAAATGGCTCACTTCCTGAACTTGGAGTACAAAAAAGCCTACAGCACCTGGTATTCCCAGGCGGTCTTCCATCCAGGTACTAACTAGGCCCGACACTGCTTAGCTTCTGAGATCAGACGAGATCAGGCACATTCAGTGTGGTGTGGCCGTAGGCTCTGGGCCTAGTGAGTTTTGTACTTTTAAGCATCTAGTCGGCTAGACCTTGCAGTTTTAAAAGGCAATTGAGAAAGGGCTCACTTCCTGAACTTGGAGCACAAAAAAGCCTACAGCACCTGGTATTCCCAGGCGGTCTCCCATCCAGGTACTAACTAGGCCTGACACTGCTTAACTTCCGAGATCAGTCGAGATCGGGTGCATTCAGTGTGGTGTGGCCGTAGGCTCTAGGAATGCTAAGAATATTACTCTTATGCATTTGCATTTAGTAAGCTAAGCCATGCAGCCACTTGCAACATGATACCACGCTCATCGCTCGATCAGGCTCGATCAGGCGAGATATATAAGACTGGTGGGCCCATTCAGGACTCCTATGTCTGGTAGGATAACTTTAATTCATCCATCCTGTGTCTGTTGCAGGGAGGTGGAGAGAACAATCAACACAATAATGGTTTTCTTTCATGCCTCTTGAAGGACTCAATATTCTCTGTACTGCATTACATGTGAAAGTCGATTTATTACCCATGAACACACTACCTGTATGCTAATTCTATGTAAAAAGGTAGCTCCAGCCCTCATGATGTTGTCCAACATTTCCGCTATAAAACGGGATACAATTATTTTGGAAACATACCAAATTTGAAAAATAATTGAGAAGTTGCGCAATTACTAATCATGGAGCACAAAAAAGCCTACAGCACCTGGTATTCCCAGGCAGTCTCCCATCGAGGTACTAACTAGGCCTGACCCTGCTTAGCTTCCGAGATCGGGCGCATTCAGTGTGGTGTGGCCGTAGGCTCTGGGCCTAGTGAGTTTTGTACTTTTAAGCATCTAGTCGGCTAGACCTTGCAGTTTTGAAAGGCAATTGTGAAATGGCTCACTTCCTGAACTTGGAGCACAAAAAAGCCTACAGCACCTGGTAATCCCAGGTGGTCTCCCATCCAGGTACTAACTAGGCCCGACACTGCTTAGCTTCCGAGATCAGACGAGATCGGGCGCAATCAGTGTGGTGTGGCCGTAGGCTCTGGGCCTAGTGAGTTTTGTACTTTTAAGCATCTAGTCAGCTAGACCTTGCAGTTTTGAAAGGCAATTGAGAAATGGCTCACTTCCTGAACTTGGAGCACAAAAAAGCCTACAGCACCTGGTATTCCCAGGCGGTCTCCCATCCAGGTACTAACGAGGCCCGACACTGCTTAGCTTCCGAGATCGGGCGCAATCAGTGTGGTGTGGCCGTAGGCTCTGGGCCTAGTGAGTTTTGTACTTTTAAGCATCTAGTCAGCTAGACCTTGCAATTTTGAAAGGCAATTGAGAAATGGCTCACTTCCTGAACTTGGAGCACAAAAAAGCCTACAGCACCTGGTATTCCCAGGCGGTCTCCCATCCAGGTACTAACGAGGCCCGACACTGCTTAGCTTCCGAGATCAGACGAGATCGGGCGCATTCAGTGTGGTGTGGCCGTAGGCTCTGGTTCTTGTGAGTTTTGTACTTTTAAGCATCTAGTCGGCTAGACCTTGCAGTTTTGAAAGGCAATTGAGAAATGGCTCACTTCCTGAACTTGGAGTACAAAAAAGCCTACAGCACCTGGTATTCCCAGGCGGTCTTCCATCCAGGTACTAACTAGGCCCGACACTGCTTAGCTTCTGAGATCAGACGAGATCAGGCACATTCAGTGTGGTGTGGCCGTAGGCTCTGGGCCTACTGAGTTTTGTACTTTTAAGCATCTAGTCGGCTAGACCTTGCAGTTTTAAAAGGCAATTGAGAAAGGGCTCACTTCCTGAACTTGGAGCACAAAAAAGCCTACAGCACCTGGTATTCCCAGGCGGTCTCCCATCCAGGTACTAACTAGGCCTGACACTGCTTAACTTCCGAGATCAGTCGAGATCGGGTGCATTCAGTGTGGTGTGGCCGTAGGCTCTAGGAATGCTAAGAATATTACTCTTATGCATTTGCATTTAGTAAGCTAAGCCATGCAGCCACTTGCAACATGATACCACGCTCATCGCTCGATCAGGCGAGATATATAAGACTGGTGGGCCCATTCAGGACTCCTATGTCTGGTAGGATAACTTTAATTCATCCATCCTGTGTCTGTTGCAGGGAGGTGGAGAGAACAATCAACACAATAATGGTTTTCTTTCATGCCTCTTGAACGACTCAATATTCTCTGTACTGCATTACATGTGAAAGTCGATTTATTACCCATGAACACACTACCTGTATGCTAATTCTATGTAAAAAGGTAGCTCCAGCCCTCATGATGTTGTCCAACATTTCCGCTATAAAACGGGATACAATTATTTTGGAAACATACCAAATTTGAAAAATAATTGAGAAGTTGCGCAATTACTAATCATGGAGCACAAAAAAGCCTACAGCACCTGGTATTCCCAGGCAGTCTCCCATCCAGGTACTAACTAGGCCTGACCCTGCTTAGCTTCCGAGATCGGGCGCATTCAGTGTGGTGTGGCCGAAGGCTCTGGGCCTAGTGAGTTTTGTACTTTTAAGCATCTAGTCGGCTAGACCTTGCAGTTTTGAAAGGCAATTGTGAAATGGCTCACTTCCTGAACTTGGAGCACAAAAAAGCCTACAGCACCTGGTATTCCCAGGCGGTCTCCCATCCAGGTACTAACGAGGCCCGACACTGCTTAGCTTCCGAGATCAGACGAGATCGGGCGCATTCAGTGTGGTGTGGCCGTAGGCTCTGGTTCTTGTGAGTTTTGTACTTTTAAGCATCTAGTCGGCTAGACCTTGCAGTTTTGAAAGGCAATTGAGAAATGGCTCACTTCCTGAACTTGGAGTACAAAAAAGCCTACAGCACCTGGTATTCCCAGGCGGTCTTCCATCCAGGTACTAACTAGGCCCGACACTGCTTAGCTTCTGAGATCAGACGAGATCAGGCACATTCAGTGTGGTGTGGCCGTAGGCTCTGGGCCTACTGAGTTTTGTACTTTTAAGCATCTAGTCGGCTAGACCTTGCAGTTTTAAAAGGCAATTGAGAAAGGGCTCACTTCCTGAACTTGGAGCACAAAAAAGCCTACAGCACCTGGTATTCCCAGGCGGTCTCCCATCCAGGTACTAACTAGGCCTGACACTGCTTAACTTCCGAGATCAGTCGAGATCGGGTGCATTCAGTGTGGTGTGGCCGTAGGCTCTAGGAATGCTAAGAATATTACTCTTATGCATTTGCATTTAGTAAGCTAA
>NW_027182325.1:292500-297500 GCF_040938575.1 Ambystoma mexicanum | reverse complement strand
TTGAGAAATGGCTCACTTCCTGAACTTGGAGCACAAAAAAGCCTACAGCACCTGGTATTCCCAGGCGGTCTCCCATCCAGGTACTAACGAGGCCCGACACTGCTTAGCTTCCGAGATCGGGCGCAATCAGTGTGGTGTGGCCGTAGGCTCTGGGCCTAGTGAGTTTTGTACTTTTAAGCATCTAGTCAGCTAGACCTTGCAATTTTGAAAGGCAATTGAGAAATGGCTCACTTCCTGAACTTGGAGCACAAAAAAGCCTACAGCACCTGGTATTCCCAGGCGGTCTCCCATCCAGGTACTAACGAGGCCCGACACTGCTTAGCTTCCGAGATCAGACGAGATCGGGCGCATTCAGTGTGGTGTGGCCGTAGGCTCTGGTTCTTGTGAGTTTTGTACTTTTAAGCATCTAGTCGGCTAGACCTTGCAGTTTTGAAAGGCAATTGAGAAATGGCTCACTTCCTGAACTTGGAGTACAAAAAAGCCTACAGCACCTGGTATTCCCAGGCGGTCTTCCATCCAGGTACTAACTAGGCCCGACACTGCTTAGCTTCTGAGATCAGACGAGATCAGGCACATTCAGTGTGGTGTGGCCGTAGGCTCTGGGCCTACTGAGTTTTGTACTTTTAAGCATCTAGTCGGCTAGACCTTGCAGTTTTAAAAGGCAATTGAGAAAGGGCTCACTTCCTGAACTTGGAGCACAAAAAAGCCTACAGCACCTGGTATTCCCAGGCGGTCTCCCATCCAGGTACTAACTAGGCCTGACACTGCTTAACTTCCGAGATCAGTCGAGATCGGGTGCATTCAGTGTGGTGTGGCCGTAGGCTCTAGGAATGCTAAGAATATTACTCTTATGCATTTGCATTTAGTAAGCTAAGCCATGCAGCCACTTGCAACATGATACCACGCTCATCGCTCGATCAGCGCTCGATCAGGCTCGATCAGGCGAGATATATAAGACTGGTGGGCCCATTCAGGACTCCTATGTCTGGTAGGATAACTTTAATTCATCCATCCTGTGTCTGTTGCAGGGAGGTGGAGAGAACAATCAACACAATAATGGTTTTCTTTCATGCCTCTTGAAGGACTCAATATTCTCTGTACTGCATTACATGTGAAAGTTGATTTATTACCCATGAACACACTACCTGTATGCTAATTCTATGTAAAAAGGTAGCTCCAGCCCTCATGATGTTGTCCAACATTTCCGCTATAAAACGGGATACAATTATTTTGGAAACATACCAAATTTGAAAAATAATTGAGAAGTTGCGCAATTACTAATCATGGAGCACAAAAAAAGCCTACAGCACCTGGTATTCCCAGGCAGTCTCCCATCCAGGTACTAACTAGGCCCGACCCTGCTTAGCTTCCGAGATCGGGCGCATTCAGTGTGGTGTGGCCGTAGGCTCTGGGCCTAGTGAGTTTGTACTTTTAAGCATCTAGTCGGCTAGACCTTGCAGTTTTGAAAGGCAATTGTGAAATGGCTCACTTCCTGAACTTGGAGCACAAAAAAGCCTACAGCACCTGGTATTCCCAGGTGGTCTCCCATCCAGGTACTAACTAGGCCCGACACTGCTTAGCTTCCGAGATCAGACGAGATCGGGCGCAATCAGTGTGGTGTGGCCGTAGGCTCTGGGCCTAGTGAGTTTTGTACTTTTAAGCATCTAGTCAGCTAGACCTTGCAGTTTTGAAAGGCAATTGAGAAATGGCTCACTTCCTGAACTTGGAGCACAAAAAAGCCTACAGCACCTGGTATTCCCAGGCGGTCTCCCATCCAGGTACTAACTAGGCCTGACACTGCTTAACTTCCGAGATCAGTCGAGATCGGGTGCATTCAGTGTGGTGTGGCCGTAGGCTCTAGGAATGCTAAGAATATTACTCTTATGCATTTGCATTTAGTAAGCTAAGCCATGCAGCCACTTGCAACATGATACCACGCTCATCGCTCGATCAGGCTCGATCAGGCGAGATATATAAGACTGGTGGGCCCATTCAGGACTCCTATGTCTGGTAGGATAACTTTAATTCATCCATCCTGTGTCTGTTGTAGGGAGGTGGAGAGAACAATCAACACAATAATGGTTTTCTTTCATGCCTCTTGAAGGACTCAATATTCTCTGTACTGCATTACATGTGAAAGTCGATTTATTACCCATGAACACACTACCTGTATGCTAATTCTATGTAAAAAGGTAGCTCCAGCCCTCATGATGTTGTCCAACATTTCCGCTATAAAACGGGATACAATTATTTTGGAAACATACCAAATTTGAAAAATAATTGAGAAGTTGCGCAATTACTAATCATGGAGCACAAAAAAAGCCTACAGCACCTGGTATTCCCAGGCAGTCTCCCATCCAGGTACTAACTAGGCCCGACCCTGCTTAGCTTCCGAGATCGGGCGCATTCAGTGTGGTGTGGCCGTAGGCTCTGGGCCTAGTGAGTTTGTACTTTTAAGCATCTAGTCGGCTAGACCTTGCAGTTTTGAAAGGCAATTGTGAAATGGCTCACTTCCTGAACTTGGAGCACAAAAAAGCCTACAGCACTTGGTATTCCCAGGTGGTCTCCCATCCAGGTACTAACTAGGCCCGACACTGCTTAGCTTCCGAGATCAGACGCATTCAGTGTGGTGTGGCCGTAGGCTCTGGGCTTAGTGAGTTTTGTACTTTTAAGCATCTAGTCGGCTAGACCTTGCAGTTTTGAAAGGCAATTGAGAAATGGCTCACTTCCTGAACTTGGAGCACAAAAAAGCCTACAGCACCTGGTATTCCCAGGTGGTCTCCCATCCAGGTACTAACTAGGCCCGACACTGCTTAGCTTCCGAGATCAGACGAGATCGGGCGCAATCAGTGTGGTGTGGCCGTAGGCTCTGGGCCTAGTGAGTTTTGTACTTTTAAGCATCTAGTCAGCTAGACCTTGCAGTTTTGAAAGGCAATTGAGAAATGGCTCACTTCCTGAACTTGGAGCACAAAAAAGCCTACAGCACCTGGTATTCCCAGGCGGTCTCCCATCCAGGTACTAACGAGGCCCGACACTGCTTAGCTTCCGAGATCAGACGAGATCGGGCGCATTCAGTGTGCTGTGGCCGTAGGCTCTGGTTCTTGTGAGTTTTGTACTTTTAAGCATCTAGTCGGCTAGACCTTGCAGTTTTGAAAGGCAATTGAGAAATGGCTCACTTCCTGAACTTGGAGTACAAAAAAGCCTACAGCACCTGGTATTCCCAGGCGGTCTTCCATCCAGGTACTAACTAGGCCCGACACTGCTTAGCTTCTGAGATCAGACGAGATCAGGCACATTCAGTGTGGTGTGGCCGTAGGCTCTGGGCCTAGTGAGTTTTGTACTTTTAAGCATCTAGTCGGCTAGACCTTGCAGTTTTAAAAGGCAATTGAGAAAGGGCTCACTTCCTGAACTTGGAGCACAAAAAAGCCTACAGCACCTGGTATTCCCAGGCGGTCTCCCATCCAGGTACTAACTAGGCCTGACACTGCTTAACTTCCGAGATCAGTCGAGATCGGGTGCATTCAGTGTGGTGTGGCCGTAGGCTCTAGGAATGCTAAGAATATTACTCTTATGCATTTGCATTTAGTAAGCTAAGCCATGCAGCCACTTGCAACATGATACCACGCTCATCGCTCGATCAGGCTCGATCAGGCGAGATATATAAGACTGGTGGGCCCATTCAGGACTCCTATGTCTGGTAGGATAACTTTAATTCATCCATCCTGTGTCTGTTGCAGGGAGGTGGAGAGAACAATCAACACAATAATGGTTTTCTTTCATGCCTCTTGAAGGACTCAATATTCTCTGTACTGCATTACATGTGAAAGTTGATTTATTACCCATGAACACACTACCTGTATGCTAATTCTATGTAAAAAGGTAGCTCCAGCCCTCATGATGTTGTCCAACATTTCCGCTATAAAACGGGATACAATTATTTTGGAAACATACCAAATTTGAAAAATAATTGAGAAGTTGCGCAATTACTAATCATGGAGCACAAAAAAAGCCTACAGCACCTGGTATTCCCAGGCAGTCTCCCATCCAGGTACTAACTAGGCCCGACCCTGCTTAGCTTCCGAGATCGGGCGCATTCAGTGTGGTGTGGCCGTAGGCTCTGGGCCTAGTGAGTTTTGTACTTTTAAGCATCTAGTCAGCTAGACCTTGCAGTTTTGAAAGGCAATTGAGAAATGGCTCACTTCCTGAACTTGGAGCACAAAAAAGCCTACAGCACCTGGTATTCCCAGGCGGTCTCCCATCCAGGTACTAACGAGGCCCGACACTGCTTAGCTTCCGAGATCAGACGAGATCGGGCGCAATCAGTGTGGTGTGGCCGTAGGCTCTGGGCCTAGTGAGTTTTGTACTTTTAAGCATCTAGTCAGCTAGACCTTGCAGTTTTGAAAGGCAATTGAGAAATGGCTCACTTCCTGAACTTGGAGCACAAAAAAGCCTACAGCACCTGGTATTCCCAGGCGGTCTCCCATCCAGGTACTAACTAGGCCTGACACTGCTTAACTTCCGAGATCAGTCGAGATCGGGTGCATTCAGTGTGGTGTGGCCGTAGGCTCTAGGAATGCTAAGAATATTACTCTTATGCATTTGCATTTAGTAAGCTAAGCCATGCAGCCACTTGCAACATGATACCACGCTCATCGCTCGATCAGGCTCGATCAGGCGAGATATATAAGACTGGTGGGCCCATTCAGGACTCCTATGTCTGGTAGGATAACTTTAATTCATCCATCCTGTGTCTGTTGCAGGGAGGTGGAGAGAACAATCAACACAATAATGGTTTTCTTTCATGCCTCTTGAAGGACTCAATATTCTCTGTACTGCATTACATGTGAAAGTCGATTTATTACCCATGAACACACTACCTGTATGCTAATTCTATGTAAAAAGGTAGCTCCAGCCCTCATGATGTTGTCCAACATTTCCGCTATAAAACGGGATACAATTATTTTGGAAACATACCAAATTTGAAAAATAATTGAGAAGTT
>NW_027182325.1:280000-282500 GCF_040938575.1 Ambystoma mexicanum | reverse complement strand
GCTTAGCTTCCGAGATCAGACGAGATCGGGCGCAATCAGTGTGGTGTGGCCGTAGGCTCTGGGCCTAGTGAGTTTTGTACTTTTAAGCATCTAGTCAGCTAGACCTTGCAGTTTTGAAAGGCAATTGAGAAATGGCTCACTTCCTGAACTTGGAGCACAAAAAAGCCTACAGCACCTGGTATTCCCAGGCGGTCTCCCATCCAGGTACTAACGAGGCCCGACACTGCTTAGCTTCCGAGATCGGGCGCAATCAGTGTGGTGTGGCCGTAGGCTCTGGGCCTAGTGAGTTTTGTACTTTTAAGCATCTAGTCAGCTAGACCTTGCAATTTTGAAAGGCAATTGAGAAATGGCTCACTTCCTGAACTTGGAGCACAAAAAAGCCTACAGCACCTGGTATTCCCAGGCGGTCTCCCATCCAGGTACTAACGAGGCCCGACACTGCTTAGCTTCCGAGATCAGACGAGATCGGGCGCATTCAGTGTGGTGTGGCCGTAGGCTCTGGTTCTTGTGAGTTTTGTACTTTTAAGCATCTAGTCGGCTAGACCTTGCAGTTTTGAAAGGCAATTGAGAAATGGCTCACTTCCTGAACTTGGAGTACAAAAAAGCCTACAGCACCTGGTATTCCCAGGCGGTCTTCCATCCAGGTACTAACTAGGCCCGACACTGCTTAGCTTCTGAGATCAGACGAGATCAGGCACATTCAGTGTGGTGTGGCCGTAGGCTCTGGGCCTACTGAGTTTTGTACTTTTAAGCATCTAGTCGGCTAGACCTTGCAGTTTTAAAAGGCAATTGAGAAAGGGCTCACTTCCTGAACTTGGAGCACAAAAAAGCCTACAGCACCTGGTATTCCCAGGCGGTCTCCCATCCAGGTACTAACTAGGCCTGACACTGCTTAACTTCCGAGATCAGTCGAGATCGGGTGCATTCAGTGTGGTGTGGCCGTAGGCTCTAGGAATGCTAAGAATATTACTCTTATGCATTTGCATTTAGTAAGCTAAGCCATGCAGCCACTTGCAACATGATACCACGCTCATCGCTCGATCAGCGCTCGATCAGGCTCGATCAGGCGAGATATATAAGACTGGTGGGCCCATTCAGGACTCCTATGTCTGGTAGGATAACTTTAATTCATCCATCCTGTGTCTGTTGCAGGGAGGTGGAGAGAACAATCAACACAATAATGGTTTTCTTTCATGCCTCTTGAAGGACTCAATATTCTCTGTACTGCATTACATGTGAAAGTTGATTTATTACCCATGAACACACTACCTGTATGCTAATTCTATGTAAAAAGGTAGCTCCAGCCCTCATGATGTTGTCCAACATTTCCGCTATAAAACGGGATACAATTATTTTGGAAACATACCAAATTTGAAAAATAATTGAGAAGTTGCGCAATTACTAATCATGGAGCACAAAAAAAGCCTACAGCACCTGGTATTCCCAGGCAGTCTCCCATCCAGGTACTAACTAGGCCCGACCCTGCTTAGCTTCCGAGATCGGGCGCATTTAGTGTGGTGTGGCCGTAGGCTCTGGGCCTAGTGAGTTTGTACTTTTAAGCATCTAGTCGGCTAGACCTTGCAGTTTTGAAAGGCAATTGTGAAATGGCTCACTTCCTGAACTTGGAGCACAAAAAAGCCTACAGCACCTGGTATTCCCAGGTGGTCTCCCATCCAGGTACTAACTAGGCCCGACACTGCTTAGCTTCCGAGATCAGACGAGATCGGGCGCAATCAGTGTGGTGTGGCCGTAGGCTCTGGGCCTAGTGAGTTTTGTACTTTTAAGCATCTAGTCAGCTAGACCTTGCAGTTTTGAAAGGCAATTGAGAAATGGCTCACTTCCTGAACTTGGAGCACAAAAAAGCCTACAGCACCTGGTATTCCCAGGCGGTCTCCCATCCAGGTACTAACGAGGCCCGACACTGCTTAGCTTCCAAGATCAGACGAGATCGGGCGCATTCAGTGTGGTGTGGCCGTAGGCTCTGGTTCTTGTGAGTTTTGTACTTTTAAGCATCTAGTCGGCTAGACCTTGCAGTTTTGAAAGGCAATTGAGAAATGGCTCACTTCCTGAACTTGGAGCACAAAAAAGCCTACAGCACCTGGTATTCCCAGGTGGTCTCCCATCCAGGTACTAACTAGGCCCGACACTGCTTAGCTTCCGAGATCAGACGAGATCGGGCGCAATCAGTGTGGTGTGGCCGTAGGCTCTGGGCCTAGTGAGTTTTGTACTTTTAAGCATCTAGTCAGCTAGACCTTGCAGTTTTGAAAGGCAATTGAGAAATGGCTCACTTCCTGAACTTGGAGCACAAAAAAGCCTACAGCACCTGGTATTCCCAGGCGGTCTCCCATCCAGGTACTAACGAGGCCCGACACTGCTTAGCTTCCGAGATCAGACGAGATCGGGCGCATTCAGTGTGCTGTGGCCGTAGGCTCTGGTTCTTGTGAGTTTTGTACTTTTAAGCATCTAGTCGGCTAGACCTTGCAGTTTTGAAAGGCAATTG
>NW_027182325.1:272500-275000 GCF_040938575.1 Ambystoma mexicanum | reverse complement strand
TGTGAGTTTTGTACTTTTAAGCATCTAGTCGGCTAGACCTTGCAGTTTTGAAAGGCAATTGAGAAATGGCTCACTTCCTGAACTTGGAGTACAAAAAAGCCTACAGCACCTGGTATTCCCAGGCGGTCTTCCATCCAGGTACTAACTAGGCCCGACACTGCTTAGCTTCTGAGATCAGACGAGATCAGGCACATTCAGTGTGGTGTGGCCGTAGGCTCTGGGCCTACTGAGTTTTGTACTTTTAAGCATCTAGTCGGCTAGACCTTGCAGTTTTAAAAGGCAATTGAGAAAGGGCTCACTTCCTGAACTTGGAGCACAAAAAAGCCTACAGCACCTGGTATTCCCAGGCGGTCTCCCATCCAGGTACTAACTAGGCCTGACACTGCTTAACTTCCGAGATCAGTCGAGATCGGGTGCATTCAGTGTGGTGTGGCCGTAGGCTCTAGGAATGCTAAGAATATTACTCTTATGCATTTGCATTTAGTAAGCTAAGCCATGCAGCCACTTGCAACATGATACCACGCTCATCGCTCGATCAGCGCTCGATCAGGCTCGATCAGGCGAGATATATAAGACTGGTGGGCCCATTCAGGACTCCTATGTCTGGTAGGATAACTTTAATTCATCCATCCTGTGTCTGTTGCAGGGAGGTGGAGAGAACAATCAACACAATAATGGTTTTCTTTCATGCCTCTTGAAGGACTCAATATTCTCTGTACTGCATTACATGTGAAAGTTGATTTATTACCCATGAACACACTACCTGTATGCTAATTCTATGTAAAAAGGTAGCTCCAGCCCTCATGATGTTGTCCAACATTTCCGCTATAAAACGGGATACAATTATTTTGGAAACATACCAAATTTGAAAAATAATTGAGAAGTTGCGCAATTACTAATCATGGAGCACAAAAAAAGCCTACAGCACCTGGTATTCCCAGGCAGTCTCCCATCCAGGTACTAACTAGGCCCGACCCTGCTTAGCTTCCGAGATCGGGCGCATTCAGTGTGGTGTGGCCGTAGGCTCTGGGCCTAGTGAGTTTTGTACTTTTAAGCATCTAGTCAGCTAGACCTTGCAGTTTTGAAAGGCAATTGAGAAATGGCTCACTTCCTGAACTTGGAGCACAAAAAAGCCTACAGCACCTGGTATTCCCAGGCGGTCTCCCATCCAGGTACTAACGAGGCCCGACACTGCTTAGCTTCCGAGATCAGACGAGATCGGGCGCATTCAGTGTGCTGTGGCCGTAGGCTCTGGTTCTTGTGAGTTTTGTACTTTTAAGCATCTAGTCGGCTAGACCTTGCAGTTTTGAAAGGCAATTGAGAAATGGCTCACTTCCTGAACTTGGAGTACAAAAAAGCCTACAGCACCTGGTATTCCCAGGCGGTCTTCCATCCAGGTACTAACTAGGCCCGACACTGCTTAGCTTCTGAGATCAGACGAGATCAGGCACATTCAGTGTGGTGTGGCCGTAGGCTCTGGGCCTAGTGAGTTTTGTACTTTTAAGCATCTAGTCGGCTAGACCTTGCAGTTTTAAAAGGCAATTGAGAAAGGGCTCACTTCCTGAACTTGGAGCACAAAAAAGCCTACAGCACCTGGTATTCCCAGGCGGTCTCCCATCCAGGTACTAACTAGGCCTGACACTGCTTAACTTCCGAGATCAGTCGAGATCGGGTGCATTCAGTGTGGTGTGGCCGTAGGCTCTAGGAATGCTAAGAATATTACTCTTATGCATTTGCATTTAGTAAGCTAAGCCATGCAGCCACTTGCAACATGATACCACGCTCATCGCTCGATCAGGCTCGATCAGGCGAGATATATAAGACTGGTGGGCCCATTCAGGACTCCTATGTCTGGTAGGATAACTTTAATTCATCCATCCTGTGTCTGTTGCAGGGAGGTGGAGAGAACAATCAACACAATAATGGTTTTCTTTCATGCCTCTTGAAGGACTCAATATTCTCTGTACTGCATTACATGTGAAAGTCGATTTATTACCCATGAACACACTACCTGTATGCTAATTCTATGTAAAAAGGTAGCTCCAGCCCTCATGATGTTGTCCAACATTTCCGCTATAAAACGGGATACAATTATTTTGGAAACATACCAAATTTGAAAAATAATTGAGAAGTTGCGCAATTACTAATCATGGAGCACAAAAAAGCCTACAGCACCTGGTATTCCCAGGCAGTCTCCCATCGAGGTACTAACTAGGCCTGACCCTGCTTAGCTTCCGAGATCGGGCGCATTCAGTGTGGTGTGGCCGTAGGCTCTGGGCCTAGTGAGTTTTGTACTTTTAAGCATCTAGTCGGCTAGACCTTGCAGTTTTGAAAGGCAATTGTGAAATGGCTCACTTCCTGAACTTGGAGCACAAAAAAGCCTACAGCACCTGGTATTCCCAGGTGGTCTCCCATCCAGGTACTAACTAGGCCCGACACTGCTTAGCTTCCGAGATCAGACGAGATCGGGCGCAATCAGTGTGGTGTGGCCGTAGGCTCT
>NW_027182325.1:260000-267500 GCF_040938575.1 Ambystoma mexicanum | reverse complement strand
AGGCCCGACACTGCTTAGCTTCCGAGATCAGACGAGATCGGGCGCAATCAGTGTGGTGTGGCCGTAGGCTCTGGGCCTAGTGAGTTTTGTACTTTTAAGCATCTAGTCAGCTAGACCTTGCAGTTTTGAAAGGCAATTGAGAAATGGCTCACTTCCTGAACTTGGAGCACAAAAAAGCCTACAGCACCTGGTATTCCCAGGCGGTCTCCCATCCAGGTACTAACGAGGCCCGACACTGCTTAGCTTCCAAGATCAGACGAGATCGGGCGCATTCAGTGTGGTGTGGCCGTAGGCTCTGGTTCTTGTGAGTTTTGTACTTTTAAGCATCTAGTCGGCTAGACCTTGCAGTTTTGAAAGGCAATTGAGAAATGGCTCACTTCCTGAACTTGGAGCACAAAAAAGCCTACAGCACCTGGTATTCCCAGGTGGTCTCCCATCCAGGTACTAACTAGGCCCGACACTGCTTAGCTTCCGAGATCAGACGAGATCGGGCGCAATCAGTGTGGTGTGGCCGTAGGCTCTGGGCCTAGTGAGTTTTGTACTTTTAAGCATCTAGTCAGCTAGACCTTGCAGTTTTGAAAGGCAATTGAGAAATGGCTCACTTCCTGAACTTGGAGCACAAAAAAGCCTACAGCACCTGGTATTCCCAGGCGGTCTCCCATCCAGGTACTAACGAGGCCCGACACTGCTTAGCTTCCGAGATCAGACGAGATCGGGCGCATTCAGTGTGCTGTGGCCGTAGGCTCTGGTTCTTGTGAGTTTTGTACTTTTAAGCATCTAGTCGGCTAGACCTTGCAGTTTTGAAAGGCAATTGAGAAATGGCTCACTTCCTGAACTTGGAGTACAAAAAAGCCTACAGCACCTGGTATTCCCAGGCGGTCTTCCATCCAGGTACTAACTAGGCCCGACACTGCTTAGCTTCTGAGATCAGACGAGATCAGGCACATTCAGTGTGGTGTGGCCGTAGGCTCTGGGCCTAGTGAGTTTTGTACTTTTAAGCATCTAGTCGGCTAGACCTTGCAGTTTTAAAAGGCAATTGAGAAAGGGCTCACTTCCTGAACTTGGAGCACAAAAAAGCCTACAGCACCTGGTATTCCCAGGCGGTCTCCCATCCAGGTACTAACTAGGCCTGACACTGCTTAACTTCCGAGATCAGTCGAGATCGGGTGCATTCAGTGTGGTGTGGCCGTAGGCTCTAGGAATGCTAAGAATATTACTCTTATGCATTTGCATTTAGTAAGCTAAGCCATGCAGCCACTTGCAACATGATACCACGCTCATCGCTCGATCAGGCTCGATCAGGCGAGATATATAAGACTGGTGGGCCCATTCAGGACTCCTATGTCTGGTAGGATAACTTTAATTCATCCATCCTGTGTCTGTTGCAGGGAGGTGGAGAGAACAATCAACACAATAATGGTTTTCTTTCATGCCTCTTGAAGGACTCAATATTCTCTGTACTGCATTACATGTGAAAGTCGATTTATTACCCATGAACACACTACCTGTATGCTAATTCTATGTAAAAAGGTAGCTCCAGCCCTCATGATGTTGTCCAACATTTCCGCTATAAAACGGGATACAATTATTTTGGAAACATACCAAATTTGAAAAATAATTGAGAAGTTGCGCAATTACTAATCATGGAGCACAAAAAAGCCTACAGCACCTGGTATTCCCAGGCAGTCTCCCATCCAGGTACTAACTAGGCCTGACCCTGCTTAGCTTCCGAGATCGGGCGCATTCAGTGTGGTGTGGCCGTAGGCTCTGGGCCTAGTGAGTTTTGTACTTTTAAGCATCTAGTCGGCTAGACCTTGCAGTTTTGAAAGGCAATTGTGAAATGGCTCACTTCCTGAACTTGGAGCACAAAAAAGCCTACAGCACCTGGTATTCCCAGGTGGTCTCCCATCCAGGTACTAACTAGGCCCGACACTGCTTAGCTTCCGAGATCAGACGAGATCGGGCGCAATCAGTGTGGTGTGGCCGTAGGCTCTGGGCCTAGTGAGTTTTGTACTTTTAAGCATCTAGTCAGCTAGACCTTGCAGTTTTGAAAGGCAATTGAGAAATGGCTCACTTCCTGAACTTGGAGCACAAAAAAGCCTACAGCACCTGGTATTCCCAGGCGGTCTCCCATCCAGGTACTAACGAGGCCCGACACTGCTTAGCTTCCGAGATCGGGCGCAATCAGTGTGGTGTGGCCGTAGGCTCTGGGCCTAGTGAGTTTTGTACTTTTAAGCATCTAGTCAGCTAGACCTTGCAATTTTGAAAGGCAATTGAGAAATGGCTCACTTCCTGAACTTGGAGCACAAAAAAGCCTACAGCACCTGGTATTCCCAGGCGGTCTCCCATCCAGGTACTAACGAGGCCCGACACTGCTTAGCTTCCGAGATCAGACGAGATCGGGCGCATTCAGTGTGGTGTGGCCGTAGGCTCTGGTTCTTGTGAGTTTTGTACTTTTAAGCATCTAGTCGGCTAGACCTTGCAGTTTTGAAAGGCAATTGAGAAATGGCTCACTTCCTGAACTTGGAGTACAAAAAAGCCTACAGCACCTGGTATTCCCAGGCGGTCTTCCATCCAGGTACTAACTAGGCCCGACACTGCTTAGCTTCTGAGATCAGACGAGATCAGGCACATTCAGTGTGGTGTGGCCGTAGGCTCTGGGCCTACTGAGTTTTGTACTTTTAAGCATCTAGTCGGCTAGACCTTGCAGTTTTAAAAGGCAATTGAGAAAGGGCTCACTTCCTGAACTTGGAGCACAAAAAAGCCTACAGCACCTGGTATTCCCAGGCGGTCTCCCATCCAGGTACTAACTAGGCCTGACACTGCTTAACTTCCGAGATCAGTCGAGATCGGGTGCATTCAGTGTGGTGTGGCCGTAGGCTCTAGGAATGCTAAGAATATTACTCTTATGCATTTGCATTTAGTAAGCTAAGCCATGCAGCCACTTGCAACATGATACCACGCTCATCGCTCGATCAGCGCTCGATCAGGCTCGATCAGGCGAGATATATAAGACTGGTGGGCCCATTCAGGACTCCTATGTCTGGTAGGATAACTTTAATTCATCCATCCTGTGTCTGTTGCAGGGAGGTGGAGAGAACAATCAACACAATAATGGTTTTCTTTCATGCCTCTTGAAGGACTCAATATTCTCTGTACTGCATTACATGTGAAAGTTGATTTATTACCCATGAACACACTACCTGTATGCTAATTCTATGTAAAAAGGTAGCTCCAGCCCTCATGATGTTGTCCAACATTTCCGCTATAAAACGGGATACAATTATTTTGGAAACATACCAAATTTGAAAAATAATTGAGAAGTTGCGCAATTACTAATCATGGAGCACAAAAAAAGCCTACAGCACCTGGTATTCCCAGGCAGTCTCCCATCCAGGTACTAACTAGGCCTGACCCTGCTTAGCTTCCGAGATCGGGCGCATTCAGTGTGGTGTGGCCGTAGGCTCTGGGCCTAGTGAGTTTGTACTTTTAAGCATCTAGTCGGCTAGACCTTGCAGTTTTGAAAGGCAATTGTGAAATGGCTCACTTCCTGAACTTGGAGCACAAAAAAGCCTACAGCACCTGGTATTCCCAGGTGGTCCCCCATCCAGGTACTAACTAGGCCCGACACTGCTTAGCTTCCGAGATCAGACGAGATCGGGCGCAATCAGTGTGGTGTGGCCGTAGGCTCTGGGCCTAGTGAGTTTTGTACTTTTAAGCATCTAGTCAGCTAGACCTTGCAGTTTTGAAAGGCAATTGAGAAATGGCTCACTTCCTGAACTTGGAGCACAAAAAAGCCTACAGCACCTGGTATTCCCAGGCGGTCTCCCATCCAGGTACTAACGAGGCCCGACACTGCTTAGCTTCCAAGATCAGACGAGATCGGGCGCATTCAGTGTGGTGTGGCCGTAGGCTCTGGTTCTTGTGAGTTTTGTACTTTTAAGCATCTAGTCGGCTAGACCTTGCAGTTTTGAAAGGCAATTGAGAAATGGCTCACTTCCTGAACTTGGAGTACAAAAAAGCCTACAGCACCTGGTATTCCCAGGCGGTCTTCCATCCAGGTACTAACTAGGCCCGACACTGCTTAGCTTCTGAGATCAGACGAGATCAGGCACATTCAGTGTGGTGTGGCCGTAGGCTCTGGGCCTAGTGAGTTTTGTACTATTAAGCATCTAGTCGGCTAGACCTTGCAGTTTTAAAAGGCAATTGAGAAAGGGCTCACTTCCTGAACTTGGAGCACAAAAAAGCCTACAGCACCTGGTATTCCCAGGCGGTCTCCCATCCAGGTACTAACTAGGCCTGACACTGCTTAACTTCCGAGATCAGTCGAGATCGGGTGCATTCAGTGTGGTGTGGCCGTAGGCTCTAGGAATGCTAAGAATATTACTCTTATGCATTTGCATTTAGTAAGCTAAGCCATGCAGCCACTTGCAACATGATACCACGCTCATCGCTCGATCAGGCTCGATCAGGCGAGATATATAAGACTGGTGGGCCCATTCAGGACTCCTATGTCTGGTAGGATAACTTTAATTCATCCATCCTGTGTCTGTTGCAGGGAGGTGGAGAGAACAATCAACACAATAATGGTTTTCTTTCATGCCTCTTGAAGGACTCAATATTCTCTGTACTGCATTACATGTGAAAGTCGATTTATTACCCATGAACACACTACCTGTATGCTAATTCTATGTAAAAAGGTAGCTCCAGCCCTCATGATGTTGTCCAACATTTCCGCTATAAAACGGGATACAATTATTTTGGAAACATACCAAATTTGAAAAATAATTGAGAAGTTGCGCAATTACTAATCATGGAGCACAAAAAAGCCTACAGCACCTGGTATTCCCAGGCAGTCTCCCATCCAGGTACTAACTAGGCCTGACCCTGCTTAGCTTCCGAGATTGGGCACATTCAGTGTGGTGTGGCCGTAGGCTCTGGGCCTAGTGAGTTTTGTACTTTTAAGCATCTAGTCGGCTAGACCTTGCAGTTTTAAAAGGCAATTGAGAAAGGGCTCACTTCCTGAACTTGGAGCACAAAAAAGCCTACAGCACCTGGTATTCCCAGGCGGTCTCCCATCCAGGTACTAACTAGGCCTGACACTGCTTAACTTCCGAGATCAGTCGAGATTGGGCGCATTCAGTGTGGTGTGGCCGTAGGCTCTGGGCCTAGTGAGTTTTGTACTTTTAAGCATCTAGTCGGCTAGACCTTGCAGTTTTGAAAGGCAATTGTGAAATGGCTCACTTCCTGAACTTGGAGCACAAAAAAGCCTACAGCACCTGGTATTCCCAGGTGGTCTCCCATCCAGGTACTAACTAGGCCCGACACTGCTTAGCTTCCGAGATCAGACGAGATCGGGCGCAATCAGTGTGGTGTGGCCGTAGGCTCTGGGCCTAGTGAGTTTTGTACTTTTAAGCATCTAGTCAGCTAGACCTTGCAGTTTTGAAAGGCAATTGAGAAATGGCTCACTTCCTGAACTTGGAGCACAAAAAAGCCTACAGCACCTGGTATTCCCAGGCGGTCTCCCATCCAGGTACTAACGAGGCCCGACACTGCTTAGCTTCCGAGATCAGACGAGATCGGGCGCAATCAGTGTGGTGTGGCCGTAGGCTCTGGGCCTAGTGAGTTTTGTACTTTTAAGCATCTAGTCAGCTAGACCTTGCAATTTTGAAAGGCAATTGAGAAATGGCTCACTTCCTGAACTTGGAGCACAAAAAAGCCTACAGCACCTGGTATTCCCAGGCGGTCTCCCATCCAGGTACTAACTAGGCCCGACCCTGCTTAGCTTCCGAGATCGGGCGCATTCAGTGTGGTGTGGCCGTAGGCTCTGGGCCTAGTGAGTTTTGTACTTTTAAGCATCTAGTCGGCTAGACCTTGCAGTTTTGAAAGGCAATTGTGAAATGGCTCACTTCCTGAACTTGGAGCACAAAAAAGCCTACAGCACCTGGTATTCCCAGGTGGTCTCCCATCCAGGTACTAACTAGGCCCGACACTGCTTAGCTTCCGAGATCAGACGAGATCGGGCGCATTCAGTGTGGTGTGGCCGTAGGCTCTGGGCCTAGTGAGTTTTGTACTTTTAAGCATCTAGTCGGCTAGACCTTGCAGTTTTGAGAGGCAATTGAGAAATGGCTCACTTCCTGAACTTGGAGTACAAAAAAGCCTACAGCACCTGGTATTCCCAGGCGGTCTCCCATCCAGGTACTAACTAGGCCCGACACTGCTTAGCTTCTGAGATCAGACGAGATCAGGCGCATTCAGTGTGGTGTGGCCGTAGGCTCTGGGCCTAGTGAGTGTTGTACTTTTAAGCATCTAGTCGGCTAGACCTTGCAGTTTTAAAAGGCAATTGAGAAAGGGCTCACTTCCTGAACTTGGAGCACAAAAAAGCCTACAGCACCTGGTATTCCCAGGCGGTCTCCCATCCAGGTACTAACTAGGCCTGACACTGCTTAACTTCCGAGATCAGACGAGATCGGGTGCATTCAGTGTGGTGTGGCCGTAGGCTCTAGGAATGCTAAGAATATTACTCTTATGCATTTGCATTTAGTAAGCTAAGCCATGCAGCCACTTGCAACATGATACCACGCTCATCGCTCGATCAGGCGAGATATATAAGACTGGTGGGCCCATTCAGGACTCCTATGTCTGGTAGGATAACTTTAATTCATCCATCCTGTGTCTGTTGCAGGGAGGTGGAGAGAACAATCAACACAATAATGGTTTTCTTTCATGCCTCTTGAAGGACTCAATATTCTCTGTACTGCATTACATGTGAAAGTCGATTTATTACCCATGAACACACTACCTGTATGCTAATTCTATGTAAAAAGGTAGCTCCAGCCCTCATGATGTTGTCCAACATTTCCGCTATAAAACGGGATACAATTATTTTGGAAACATACCAAATTTGAAAAATAATTGAGAAGTTGCGCAATTACTAATCATGGAGCACAAAAAAAGCCTACAGCACCTGGTATTCCCAGGCAGTCTCCCATCCAGGTACTAACTAGGCCCGACCCTGCTTAGCTTCCGAGATCGGGCGCATTCAGTGTGGTGTGGCCGTAGGCTCTGGGCCTAGTGAGTTTTGTACTTTTAAGCATCTAGTCAGCTAGACCTTGCAGTTTTGAAAGGCAATTGAGAAATGGCTCACTTCCTGAACTTGGAGCACAAAAAAGCCTACAGCACCTGGTATTCCCAGGCGGTCTCCCATCCAGGTACTAACGAGGCCCGACACTGCTTAGCTTCCGAGATCAGACGAGATCGGGCGCATTCAGTGTGCTGTGGCCGTAGGCTCTGGTTCTTGTGAGTTTTGTACTTTTAAGCATCTAGTCGGCTAGACCTTGCAGTTTTGAAAGGCAATTGAGAAATGGCTCACTTCCTGAACTTGGAGTACAAAAAAGCCTACAGCACCTGGTATTCCCAGGCGGTCTTCCATCCAGGTACTAACTAGGCCCGACACTGCTTAGCTTCTGAGATCAGACGAGATCAGGCACATTCAGTGTG
>NW_027182325.1:232500-255000 GCF_040938575.1 Ambystoma mexicanum | reverse complement strand
CTAACTAGGCCCGACACTGCTTAGCTTCTGAGATCAGACGAGATCAGGCACATTCAGTGTGGTGTGGCCGTAGGCTCTGGGCCTACTGAGTTTTGTACTTTTAAGCATCTAGTCGGCTAGACCTTGCAGTTTTAAAAGGCAATTGAGAAAGGGCTCACTTCCTGAACTTGGAGCACAAAAAAGCCTACAGCACCTGGTATTCCCAGGCGGTCTCCCATCCAGGTACTAACTAGGCCTGACACTGCTTAACTTCCGAGATCAGTCGAGATCGGGTGCATTCAGTGTGGTGTGGCCGTAGGCTCTAGGAATGCTAAGAATATTACTCTTATGCATTTGCATTTAGTAAGCTAAGCCATGCAGCCACTTGCAACATGATACCACGCTCATCGCTCGATCAGCGCTCGATCAGGCTCGATCAGGCGAGATATATAAGACTGGTGGGCCCATTCAGGACTCCTATGTCTGGTAGGATAACTTTAATTCATCCATCCTGTGTCTGTTGCAGGGAGGTGGAGAGAACAATCAACACAATAATGGTTTTCTTTCATGCCTCTTGAAGGACTCAATATTCTCTGTACTGCATTACATGTGAAAGTTGATTTATTACCCATGAACACACTACCTGTATGCTAATTCTATGTAAAAAGGTAGCTCCAGCCCTCATGATGTTGTCCAACATTTCCGCTATAAAACGGGATACAATTATTTTGGAAACATACCAAATTTGAAAAATAATTGAGAAGTTGCGCAATTACTAATCATGGAGCACAAAAAAAGCCTACAGCACCTGGTATTCCCAGGCAGTCTCCCATCCAGGTACTAACTAGGCCCGACCCTGCTTAGCTTCCGAGATCGGGCGCATTTAGTGTGGTGTGGCCGTAGGCTCTGGGCCTAGTGAGTTTGTACTTTTAAGCATCTAGTCGGCTAGACCTTGCAGTTTTGAAAGGCAATTGTGAAATGGCTCACTTCCTGAACTTGGAGCACAAAAAAGCCTACAGCACCTGGTATTCCCAGGTGGTCTCCCATCCAGGTACTAACTAGGCCCGACACTGCTTAGCTTCCGAGATCAGACGAGATCGGGCGCAATCAGTGTGGTGTGGCCGTAGGCTCTGGGCCTAGTGAGTTTTGTACTTTTAAGCATCTAGTCAGCTAGACCTTGCAGTTTTGAAAGGCAATTGAGAAATGGCTCACTTCCTGAACTTGGAGCACAAAAAAGCCTACAGCACCTGGTATTCCCAGGCGGTCTCCCATCCAGGTACTAACGAGGCCCGACACTGCTTAGCTTCCAAGATCAGACGAGATCGGGCGCATTCAGTGTGGTGTGGCCGTAGGCTCTGGTTCTTGTGAGTTTTGTACTTTTAAGCATCTAGTCGGCTAGACCTTGCAGTTTTGAAAGGCAATTGAGAAATGGCTCACTTCCTGAACTTGGAGCACAAAAAAGCCTACAGCACCTGGTATTCCCAGGTGGTCTCCCATCCAGGTACTAACTAGGCCCGACACTGCTTAGCTTCCGAGATCAGACGAGATCGGGCGCAATCAGTGTGGTGTGGCCGTAGGCTCTGGGCCTAGTGAGTTTTGTACTTTTAAGCATCTAGTCAGCTAGACCTTGCAGTTTTGAAAGGCAATTGAGAAATGGCTCACTTCCTGAACTTGGAGCACAAAAAAGCCTACAGCACCTGGTATTCCCAGGCGGTCTCCCATCCAGGTACTAACGAGGCCCGACACTGCTTAGCTTCCGAGATCAGACGAGATCGGGCGCATTCAGTGTGCTGTGGCCGTAGGCTCTGGTTCTTGTGAGTTTTGTACTTTTAAGCATCTAGTCGGCTAGACCTTGCAGTTTTGAAAGGCAATTGAGAAATGGCTCACTTCCTGAACTTGGAGTACAAAAAAGCCTACAGCACCTGGTATTCCCAGGCGGTCTTCCATCCAGGTACTAACTAGGCCCGACACTGCTTAGCTTCTGAGATCAGACGAGATCAGGCACATTCAGTGTGGTGTGGCCGTAGGCTCTGGGCCTAGTGAGTTTTGTACTTTTAAGCATCTAGTCGGCTAGACCTTGCAGTTTTAAAAGGCAATTGAGAAAGGGCTCACTTCCTGAACTTGGAGCACAAAAAAGCCTACAGCACCTGGTATTCCCAGGCGGTCTCCCATCCAGGTACTAACTAGGCCTGACACTGCTTAACTTCCGAGATCAGTCGAGATCGGGTGCATTCAGTGTGGTGTGGCCGTAGGCTCTAGGAATGCTAAGAATATTACTCTTATGCATTTGCATTTAGTAAGCTAAGCCATGCAGCCACTTGCAACATGATACCACGCTCATCGCTCGATCAGGCTCGATCAGGCGAGATATATAAGACTGGTGGGCCCATTCAGGACTCCTATGTCTGGTAGGATAACTTTAATTCATCCATCCTGTGTCTGTTGCAGGGAGGTGGAGAGAACAATCAACACAATAATGGTTTTCTTTCATGCCTCTTGAAGGACTCAATATTCTCTGTACTGCATTACATGTGAAAGTCGATTTATTACCCATGAACACACTACCTGTATGCTAATTCTATGTAAAAAGGTAGCTCCAGCCCTCATGATGTTGTCCAACATTTCCGCTATAAAACGGGATACAATTATTTTGGAAACATACCAAATTTGAAAAATAATTGAGAAGTTGCGCAATTACTAATCATGGAGCACAAAAAAGCCTACAGCACCTGGTATTCCCAGGCAGTCTCCCATCCAGGTACTAACTAGGCCTGACCCTGCTTAGCTTCCGAGATCGGGCGCATTCAGTGTGGTGTGGCCGTAGGCTCTGGGCCTAGTGAGTTTTGTACTTTTAAGCATCTAGTCGGCTAGACCTTGCAGTTTTGAAAGGCAATTGTGAAATGGCTCACTTCCTGAACTTGGAGCACAAAAAAGCCTACAGCACCTGGTATTCCCAGGTGGTCTCCCATCCAGGTACTAACTAGGCCCGACACTGCTTAGCTTCCGAGATCAGACGAGATCGGGCGCAATCAGTGTGGTGTGGCCGTAGGCTCTGGGCCTAGTGAGTTTTGTACTTTTAAGCATCTAGTCAGCTAGACCTTGCAGTTTTGAAAGGCAATTGAGAAATGGCTCACTTCCTGAACTTGGAGCACAAAAAAGCCTACAGCACCTGGTATTCCCAGGCGGTCTCCCATCCAGGTACTAACGAGGCCCGACACTGCTTAGCTTCCGAGATCGGGCGCAATCAGTGTGGTGTGGCCGTAGGCTCTGGGCCTAGTGAGTTTTGTACTTTTAAGCATCTAGTCAGCTAGACCTTGCAATTTTGAAAGGCAATTGAGAAATGGCTCACTTCCTGAACTTGGAGCACAAAAAAGCCTACAGCACCTGGTATTCCCAGGCGGTCTCCCATCCAGGTACTAACGAGGCCCGACACTGCTTAGCTTCCGAGATCAGACGAGATCGGGCGCATTCAGTGTGGTGTGGCCGTAGGCTCTGGTTCTTGTGAGTTTTGTACTTTTAAGCATCTAGTCGGCTAGACCTTGCAGTTTTGAAAGGCAATTGAGAAATGGCTCACTTCCTGAACTTGGAGTACAAAAAAGCCTACAGCACCTGGTATTCCCAGGCGGTCTTCCATCCAGGTACTAACTAGGCCCGACACTGCTTAGCTTCTGAGATCAGACGAGATCAGGCACATTCAGTGTGGTGTGGCCGTAGGCTCTGGGCCTACTGAGTTTTGTACTTTTAAGCATCTAGTCGGCTAGACCTTGCAGTTTTAAAAGGCAATTGAGAAAGGGCTCACTTCCTGAACTTGGAGCACAAAAAAGCCTACAGCACCTGGTATTCCCAGGCGGTCTCCCATCCAGGTACTAACTAGGCCTGACACTGCTTAACTTCCGAGATCAGTCGAGATCGGGTGCATTCAGTGTGGTGTGGCCGTAGGCTCTAGGAATGCTAAGAATATTACTCTTATGCATTTGCATTTAGTAAGCTAAGCCATGCAGCCACTTGCAACATGATACCACGCTCATCGCTCGATCAGCGCTCGATCAGGCTCGATCAGGCGAGATATATAAGACTGGTGGGCCCATTCAGGACTCCTATGTCTGGTAGGATAACTTTAATTCATCCATCCTGTGTCTGTTGCAGGGAGGTGGAGAGAACAATCAACACAATAATGGTTTTCTTTCATGCCTCTTGAAGGACTCAATATTCTCTGTACTGCATTACATGTGAAAGTTGATTTATTACCCATGAACACACTACCTGTATGCTAATTCTATGTAAAAAGGTAGCTCCAGCCCTCATGATGTTGTCCAACATTTCCGCTATAAAACGGGATACAATTATTTTGGAAACATACCAAATTTGAAAAATAATTGAGAAGTTGCGCAATTACTAATCATGGAGCACAAAAAAAGCCTACAGCACCTGGTATTCCCAGGCAGTCTCCCATCCAGGTACTAACTAGGCCTGACCCTGCTTAGCTTCCGAGATCGGGCGCATTCAGTGTGGTGTGGCCGTAGGCTCTGGGCCTAGTGAGTTTGTACTTTTAAGCATCTAGTCGGCTAGACCTTGCAGTTTTGAAAGGCAATTGTGAAATGGCTCACTTCCTGAACTTGGAGCACAAAAAAGCCTACAGCACCTGGTATTCCCAGGTGGTCCCCCATCCAGGTACTAACTAGGCCCGACACTGCTTAGCTTCCGAGATCAGACGAGATCGGGCGCAATCAGTGTGGTGTGGCCGTAGGCTCTGGGCCTAGTGAGTTTTGTACTTTTAAGCATCTAGTCAGCTAGACCTTGCAGTTTTGAAAGGCAATTGAGAAATGGCTCACTTCCTGAACTTGGAGCACAAAAAAGCCTACAGCACCTGGTATTCCCAGGCGGTCTCCCATCCAGGTACTAACGAGGCCCGACACTGCTTAGCTTCCAAGATCAGACGAGATCGGGCGCATTCAGTGTGGTGTGGCCGTAGGCTCTGGTTCTTGTGAGTTTTGTACTTTTAAGCATCTAGTCGGCTAGACCTTGCAGTTTTGAAAGGCAATTGAGAAATGGCTCACTTCCTGAACTTGGAGTACAAAAAAGCCTACAGCACCTGGTATTCCCAGGCGGTCTTCCATCCAGGTACTAACTAGGCCCGACACTGCTTAGCTTCTGAGATCAGACGAGATCAGGCACATTCAGTGTGGTGTGGCCGTAGGCTCTGGGCCTAGTGAGTTTTGTACTATTAAGCATCTAGTCGGCTAGACCTTGCAGTTTTAAAAGGCAATTGAGAAAGGGCTCACTTCCTGAACTTGGAGCACAAAAAAGCCTACAGCACCTGGTATTCCCAGGCGGTCTCCCATCCAGGTACTAACTAGGCCTGACACTGCTTAACTTCCGAGATCAGTCGAGATCGGGTGCATTCAGTGTGGTGTGGCCGTAGGCTCTAGGAATGCTAAGAATATTACTCTTATGCATTTGCATTTAGTAAGCTAAGCCATGCAGCCACTTGCAACATGATACCACGCTCATCGCTCGATCAGGCTCGATCAGGCGAGATATATAAGACTGGTGGGCCCATTCAGGACTCCTATGTCTGGTAGGATAACTTTAATTCATCCATCCTGTGTCTGTTGCAGGGAGGTGGAGAGAACAATCAACACAATAATGGTTTTCTTTCATGCCTCTTGAAGGACTCAATATTCTCTGTACTGCATTACATGTGAAAGTCGATTTATTACCCATGAACACACTACCTGTATGCTAATTCTATGTAAAAAGGTAGCTCCAGCCCTCATGATGTTGTCCAACATTTCCGCTATAAAACGGGATACAATTATTTTGGAAACATACCAAATTTGAAAAATAATTGAGAAGTTGCGCAATTACTAATCATGGAGCACAAAAAAGCCTACAGCACCTGGTATTCCCAGGCAGTCTCCCATCCAGGTACTAACTAGGCCTGACCCTGCTTAGCTTCCGAGATTGGGCACATTCAGTGTGGTGTGGCCGTAGGCTCTGGGCCTAGTGAGTTTTGTACTTTTAAGCATCTAGTCGGCTAGACCTTGCAGTTTTAAAAGGCAATTGAGAAAGGGCTCACTTCCTGAACTTGGAGCACAAAAAAGCCTACAGCACCTGGTATTCCCAGGCGGTCTCCCATCCAGGTACTAACTAGGCCTGACACTGCTTAACTTCCGAGATCAGTCGAGATTGGGCGCATTCAGTGTGGTGTGGCCGTAGGCTCTGGGCCTAGTGAGTTTTGTACTTTTAAGCATCTAGTCGGCTAGACCTTGCAGTTTTGAAAGGCAATTGTGAAATGGCTCACTTCCTGAACTTGGAGCACAAAAAAGCCTACAGCACCTGGTATTCCCAGGTGGTCTCCCATCCAGGTACTAACTAGGCCCGACACTGCTTAGCTTCCGAGATCAGACGAGATCGGGCGCAATCAGTGTGGTGTGGCCGTAGGCTCTGGGCCTAGTGAGTTTTGTACTTTTAAGCATCTAGTCAGCTAGACCTTGCAGTTTTGAAAGGCAATTGAGAAATGGCTCACTTCCTGAACTTGGAGCACAAAAAAGCCTACAGCACCTGGTATTCCCAGGCGGTCTCCCATCCAGGTACTAACGAGGCCCGACACTGCTTAGCTTCCGAGATCAGACGAGATCGGGCGCAATCAGTGTGGTGTGGCCGTAGGCTCTGGGCCTAGTGAGTTTTGTACTTTTAAGCATCTAGTCAGCTAGACCTTGCAATTTTGAAAGGCAATTGAGAAATGGCTCACTTCCTGAACTTGGAGCACAAAAAAGCCTACAGCACCTGGTATTCCCAGGCGGTCTCCCATCCAGGTACTAACTAGGCCCGACCCTGCTTAGCTTCCGAGATCGGGCGCATTCAGTGTGGTGTGGCCGTAGGCTCTGGGCCTAGTGAGTTTTGTACTTTTAAGCATCTAGTCGGCTAGACCTTGCAGTTTTGAAAGGCAATTGTGAAATGGCTCACTTCCTGAACTTGGAGCACAAAAAAGCCTACAGCACCTGGTATTCCCAGGTGGTCTCCCATCCAGGTACTAACTAGGCCCGACACTGCTTAGCTTCCGAGATCAGACGAGATCGGGCGCATTCAGTGTGGTGTGGCCGTAGGCTCTGGGCCTAGTGAGTTTTGTACTTTTAAGCATCTAGTCGGCTAGACCTTGCAGTTTTGAGAGGCAATTGAGAAATGGCTCACTTCCTGAACTTGGAGTACAAAAAAGCCTACAGCACCTGGTATTCCCAGGCGGTCTCCCATCCAGGTACTAACTAGGCCCGACACTGCTTAGCTTCTGAGATCAGACGAGATCAGGCGCATTCAGTGTGGTGTGGCCGTAGGCTCTGGGCCTAGTGAGTGTTGTACTTTTAAGCATCTAGTCGGCTAGACCTTGCAGTTTTAAAAGGCAATTGAGAAAGGGCTCACTTCCTGAACTTGGAGCACAAAAAAGCCTACAGCACCTGGTATTCCCAGGCGGTCTCCCATCCAGGTACTAACTAGGCCTGACACTGCTTAACTTCCGAGATCAGACGAGATCGGGTGCATTCAGTGTGGTGTGGCCGTAGGCTCTAGGAATGCTAAGAATATTACTCTTATGCATTTGCATTTAGTAAGCTAAGCCATGCAGCCACTTGCAACATGATACCACGCTCATCGCTCGATCAGGCGAGATATATAAGACTGGTGGGCCCATTCAGGACTCCTATGTCTGGTAGGATAACTTTAATTCATCCATCCTGTGTCTGTTGCAGGGAGGTGGAGAGAACAATCAACACAATAATGGTTTTCTTTCATGCCTCTTGAAGGACTCAATATTCTCTGTACTGCATTACATGTGAAAGTCGATTTATTACCCATGAACACACTACCTGTATGCTAATTCTATGTAAAAAGGTAGCTCCAGCCCTCATGATGTTGTCCAACATTTCCGCTATAAAACGGGATACAATTATTTTGGAAACATACCAAATTTGAAAAATAATTGAGAAGTTGCGCAATTACTAATCATGGAGCACAAAAAAGCCTACAGCACCTGGTATTCCCAGGCAGTCTCCCATCCAGGTACTAACTAGGCCTGACCCTGCTTAGCTTCCGAGATCGGGCACATTCAGTGTGGTGTGGCCGTAGGCTCTGGGCCTAGTGAGTTTTGTACTTTTAAGCATCTAGTCGGCTAGACCTTGCAGTTTTGAAAGGCAATTGAGAAATGGCTCACTTCCTGAACTTGGAGCACAAAAAAGCCTACAGCACCTGGTATTCCCAGGTGGTCTCCCATCCAGGTACTAACTAGGCCCGACACTGCTTAGCTTCCGAGATCAGACGAGATCGGGCGCAATCAGTGTGGTGTGGCCGTAGGCTCTGGGCCTAGTGAGTTTTGTACTTTTAAGCATCTAGTCAGCTAGACCTTGCACTTTTGAAAGGCAATTGAGAAATGGCTCACTTCCTGAACTTGGAGCACAAAAAAGCCTACAGCACCTGGTATTCCCAGGCGGTCTCCCATCCAGGTACTAACGAGGCCCGACACTGCTTAGCTTCCGAGAACAGACGAGATCGGGCGCATTCAGTGTGGTGTGGCCGTAGGCTCTGGTTCTTGTGAGTTTTGTACTTTTAAGCATCTAGTCGGCTAGACCTTGCAGTTTTGAAAGGCAATTGAGAAATGGCTCACTTCCTGAACTTGGAGTACAAAAAAGCCTACAGCACCTGGTATTCCCAGGCGGTCTTCCATCCAGGTACTAACTAGGCCCGACACTGCTTAGCTTCTGAGATCAGACGAGATCAGGCACATTCAGTGTGGTGTGGCCGTAGGCTCTGGGCCTAGTGAGTTTTGTACTTTTAAGCATCTAGTCGGCTAGACCTTGCAGTTTTAAAAGGCAATTGAGAAAGGGCTCACTTCCTGAACTTGGAGCACAAAAAAGCCTACAGCACCTGGTATTCCCAGGCGGTCTCCCATCCAGGTACTAACTAGGCATGACACTGCTTAACTTCCGAGATCAGTCGAGATCGGGTGCATTCAGTGTGGTGTGGCCGTAGGCTCTAGGAATGCTAAGAATATTACTCTTATGCATTTGCATTTAGTAAGCTAAGCCATGCAGCCACTTGCAACATGATACCACGCTCATCGCTCGATCAGGCGAGATATATAAGACTGGTGGGCCCATTCAGGACTCCTATGTCTGGTAGGATAACTTTAATTCATCCATCCTGTGTCTGTTGCAGGGAGGTGGAGAGAACAATCAACACAATAATGGTTTTCTTTCATGCCTCTTGAACGACTCAATATTCTCTGTACTGCATTACATGTGAAAGTCGATTTATTACCCATGAACACACTACCTGTATGCTAATTCTATGTAAAAAGGTAGCTCCAGCCCTCATGATGTTGTCCAACATTTCCGCTATAAAACGGGATACAATTATTTTGGAAACATACCAAATTTGAAAAATAATTGAGAAGTTGCGCAATTACTAATCATGGAGCACAAAAAAGCCTACAGCACCTGGTATTCCCAGGCAGTCTCCCATCCAGGTACTAACTAGGCCTGACCCTGCTTAGCTTCTGAGATCGGGCGCATTCAGTGTGGTGTGGCCGAAGGCTCTGGGCCTAGTGAGTTTTGTACTTTTAAGCATCTAGTCGGCTAGACCTTGCAGTTTTGAAAGGCAATTGTGAAATGGCTCACTTCCTGAACTTGGAGCACAAAAAAGCCTACAGCACCTGGTATTCCCAGGCGGTCTCCCATCCAGGTACTAACGAGGCCCGACACTGCTTAGCTTCCGAGATCAGACGAGATCGGGCGCATTCAGTGTGGTGTGGCCGTAGGCTCTGGTTCTTGTGAGTTTTGTACTTTTAAGCATCTAGTCGGCTAGACCTTGCAGTTTTGAAAGGCAATTGAGAAATGGCTCACTTCCTGAACTTGGAGTACAAAAAAGCCTACAGCACCTGGTATTCCCAGGCGGTCTTCCATCCAGGTACTAACTAGGCCCGACACTGCTTAGCTTCTGAGATCAGACGAGATCAGGCACATTCAGTGTGGTGTGGCCGTAGGCTCTGGGCCTACTGAGTTTTGTACTTTTAAGCATCTAGTCGGCTAGACCTTGCAGTTTTAAAAGGCAATTGAGAAAGGGCTCACTTCCTGAACTTGGAGCACAAAAAAGCCTACAGCACCTGGTATTCCCAGGCGGTCTCCCATCCAGGTACTAACTAGGCCTGACACTGCTTAACTTCCGAGATCAGTCGAGATCGGGTGCATTCAGTGTGGTGTGGCCGTAGGCTCTAGGAATGCTAAGAATATTACTCTTATGCATTTGCATTTAGTAAGCTAAGCCATGCAGCCACTTGCAACATGATACCACGCTCATCGCTCGATCAGGCTCGATCAGGCGAGATATATAAGACTGGTGGGCCCATTCAGGACTCCTATGTCTGGTAGGATAACTTTAATTCATCCATCCTGTGTCTGTTGCAGGGAGGTGGAGAGAACAATCAACACAATAATGGTTTTCTTTCATGCCTCTTGAAGGACTCAATATTCTCTGTACTGCATTACATGTGAAAGTCGATTTATTACCCATGAACACACTACCTGTATGCTAATTCTATGTAAAAAGGTAGCTCCAGCCCTCATGATGTTGTCCAACATTTCCGCTATAAAACGGGATACAATTATTTTGGAAACATACCAAATTTGAAAAATAATTGAGAAGTTGCGCAATTACTAATCATGGAGCACAAAAAAAGCCTACAGCACCTGGTATTCCCAGGCAGTCTCCCATCCAGGTACTAACTAGGCCCGACCCTGCTTAGCTTCCGAGATCGGGGGCATTCAGTGTGGTGTGGCCGTAGGCTCTGGGCCTAGTGAGTTTGTACTTTTAAGCATCTAGTCGGCTAGACCTTGCAGTTTTGAAAGGCAATTGTGAAATGGCTCACTTCCTGAACTTGGAGCACAAAAAAGCCTACAGCACCTGGTATTCCCAGGTGGTCTCCTATCCAGGTACTAACTAGGCCCGACACTGCTTAGCTTCCGAGATCAGACGAGATCGGGCGCATTCAGTGTGGTGTGGCCGTAGGCTCTGGGCTTAGTGAGTTTTGTACTTTTAAGCATCTAGTCGGCTAGACCTTGCAGTTTTGAAAGGCAATTGAGAAATGGCTCACTTCCTGAACTTGGAGCACAAAAAAGCCTACAGCACCTGGTATTCCCAGGTGGTCTCCCATCCAGGTACTAACTAGGCCCGACACTGCTTAGCTTCCGAGATCAGACGAGATCGGGCGCAATCAGTGTGGTGTGGCCGTAGGCTCTGGGCCTAGTGAGTTTTGTACTTTTAAGCATCTAGTCAGCTAGACCTTGCAGTTTTGAAAGGCAATTGAGAAATGGCTCACTTCCTGAACTTGGAGCACAAAAAAGCCTACAGCACCTGGTATTCCCAGGCGGTCTCCCATCCAGGTACTAACGAGGCCCGACACTGCTTAGCTTCCGAGATCAGACGAGATCGGGCGCATTCAGTGTGCTGTGGCCGTAGGCTCTGGTTCTTGTGAGTTTTGTACTTTTAAGCATCTAGTCGGCTAGACCTTGCAGTTTTGAAAGGCAATTGAGAAATGGCTCACTTCCTGAACTTGGAGTACAAAAAAGCCTACAGCACCTGGTATTCCCAGGCGGTCTTCCATCCAGGTACTAACTAGGCCCGACACTGCTTAGCTTCTGAGATCAGACGAGATCAGGCACATTCAGTGTGGTGTGGCCGTAGGCTCTGGGCCTAGTGAGTTTTGTACTTTTAAGCATCTAGTCGGCTAGACCTTGCAGTTTTAAAAGGCAATTGAGAAAGGGCTCACTTCCTGAACTTGGAGCACAAAAAAGCCTACAGCACCTGGTATTCCCAGGCGGTCTCCCATCCAGGTACTAACTAGGCCTGACACTGCTTAACTTCCGAGATCAGTCGAGATCGGGTGCATTCAGTGTGGTGTGGCCGTAGGCTCTAGGAATGCTAAGAATATTACTCTTATGCATTTGCATTTAGTAAGCTAAGCCATGCAGCCACTAGCAACATGATACCACGCTCATCGCTCGATCAGCGCTCGATCAGGCTCGATCAGGCGAGATATATAAGACTGGTGGGCCCATTCAGGACTCCTATGTCTGGTAGGATAACTTTAATTCATCCATCCTGTGTCTGTTGCAGGGAGGTGGAGAGAACAATCAACACAATAATGGTTTTCTTTCATGCCTCTTGAAGGACTCAATATTCTCTGTACTGCATTACATGTGAAAGTCGATTTATTACCCATGAACACACTACCTGTATGCTAATTCTATGTAAAAAGGTAGCTCCAGCCCTCATGATGTTGTCCAACATTTCCGCTATAAAACGGGATACAATTATTTTGGAAACATACCAAATTTGAAAAATAATTGAGAAGTTGCGCAATTACTAATCATGGAGCACAAAAAAAGCCTACAGCACCTGGTATTCCCAGGCAGTCTCCCATCCAGGTACTAACTAGGCCCGACCCTGCTTAGCTTCCGAGATCGGGCGCATTCAGTGTGGTGTGGCCGTAGGCTCTGGGCCTAGTGAGTTTGTACTTTTAAGCATCTAGTCGGCTAGACCTTGCAGTTTTGAAAGGCAATTGTGAAATGGCTCACTTCCTGAACTTGGAGCACAAAAAAGCCTACAGCACCTGGTATTCCCAGGTGGTCTCCCATCCAGGTACTAACTAGGCCCGACACTGCTTAGCTTCCGAGATCAGACGAGATCGGGCGCATTCAGTGTGGTGTGGCCGTAGGCTCTGGGCTTAGTGAGTTTTGTACTTTTAAGCATCTAGTCGGCTAGACCTTGCAGTTTTGAAAGGCAATTGAGAAATGGCTCACTTCCTGAACTTGGAGCACAAAAAAGCCTACAGCACCTGGTATTCCCAGGTGGTCTCCCATCCAGGTACTAACTAGGCCCGACACTGCTTAGCTTCCGAGATCAGACGAGATCGGGCGCAATCAGTGTGGTGTGGCCGTAGGCTCTGGGCCTAGTGAGTTTTGTACTTTTAAGCATCTAGTCAGCTAGACCTTGCAGTTTTGAAAGGCAATTGAGAAATGGCTCACTTCCTGAACTTGGAGCACAAAAAAGCCTACAGCACCTGGTATTCCCAGGCGGTCTCCCATCCAGGTACTAACGAGGCCCGACACTGCTTAGCTTCCGAGATCAGACGAGATCGGGCGCATTCAGTGTGCTGTGGCCGTAGGCTCTGGTTCTTGTGAGTTTTGTACTTTTAAGCATCTAGTCGGCTAGACCTTGCAGTTTTGAAAGGCAATTGAGAAATGGCTCACTTCCTGAACTTGGAGTACAAAAAAGCCTACAGCACCTGGTATTCCCAGGCGGTCTTCCATCCAGGTACTAACTAGGCCCGACACTGCTTAGCTTCTGAGATCAGACGAGATCAGGCACATTCAGTGTGGTGTGGCCGTAGGCTCTGGGCCTAGTGAGTTTTGTACTTTTAAGCATCTAGTCGGCTAGACCTTGCAGTTTTAAAAGGCAATTGAGAAAGGGCTCACTTCCTGAACTTGGAGCACAAAAAAGCCTACAGCACCTGGTATTCCCAGGCGGTCTCCCATCCAGGTACTAACTAGGCCTGACACTGCTTAACTTCCGAGATCAGTCGAGATCGGGTGCATTCAGTGTGGTGTGGCCGTAGGCTCTAGGAATGCTAAGAATATTACTCTTATGCATTTGCATTTAGTAAGCTAAGCCATGCAGCCACTTGCAACATGATACCACGCTCATCGCTCGATCAGGCTCGATCAGGCGAGATATATAAGACTGGTGGGCCCATTCAGGACTCCTATGTCTGGTAGGATAACTTTAATTCATCCATCCTGTGTCTGTTGCAGGGAGGTGGAGAGAACAATCAACACAATAATGGTTTTCTTTCATGCCTCTTGAAGGACTCAATATTCTCTGTACTGCATTACATGTGAAAGTCGATTTATTACCCATGAACACACTACCTGTATGCTAATTCTATGTAAAAAGGTAGCTCCAGCCCTCATGATGTTGTCCAACATTTCCGCTATAAAACGGGATACAATTATTTTGGAAACATACCAAATTTGAAAAATAATTGAGAAGTTGCGCAATTACTAATCATGGAGCACAAAAAAGCCTACAGCACCTGGTATTCCCAGGCAGTCTCCCATCCAGGTACTAACTAGGCCTGACCCTGCTTAGCTTCCGAGATCGGGCGCATTCAGTGTGGTGTGGCCGTAGGCTCTGGGCCTAGTGAGTTTTGTACTTTTAAGCATCTAGTCGGCTAGACCTTGCAGTTTTGAAAGGAAATTGTGAAATGGCTCACTTCCTGAACTTGGAGCACAAAAAAGCCTACAGCACCTGGTATTCCCAGGTGGTCTCCCATCCAGGTACTAACTAGGCCCGACACTGCTTAGCTTCCGAGATCAGACGAGATCGGGCGCAATCAGTGTGGTGTGGCCGTAGGCTCTGGGCCTAGTGAGTTTTGTACTTTTAAGCATCTAGTCAGCTAGACCTTGCAGTTTTGAAAGGCAATTGAGAAATGGCTCACTTCCTGAACTTGGAGCACAAAAAAGCCTACAGCACCTGGTATTCCCAGGCGGTCTCCCATCCAGGTACTAACGAGGCCCGACACTGCTTAGCTTCCGAGATCGGGCGCAATCAGTGTGGTGTGGCCGTAGGCTCTGGGCCTAGTGAGTTTTGTACTTTTAAGCATCTAGTCAGCTAGACCTTGCAATTTTGAAAGGCAATTGAGAAATGGCTCACTTCCTGAACTTGGAGCACAAAAAAGCCTACAGCACCTGGTATTCCCAGGCGGTCTCCCATCCAGGTACTAACGAGGCCCGACACTGCTTAGCTTCCGAGATCAGACGAGATCGGGCGCATTCAGTGTGGTGTGGCCGTAGGCTCTGGTTCTTGTGAGTTTTGTACTTTTAAGCATCTAGTCGGCTAGACCTTGCAGTTTTGAAAGGCAATTGAGAAATGGCTCACTTCCTGAACTTGGAGTACAAAAAAGCCTACAGCACCTGGTATTCCCAGGCGGTCTTCCATCCAGGTACTAACTAGGCCTGACACTGCTTAGCTTCTGAGATCAGACGAGATCAGGCACATTCAGTGTGGTGTGGCCGTAGGCTCTGGGCCTACTGAGTTTTGTACTTTTAAGCATCTAGTCGGCTAGACCTTGCAGTTTTAAAAGGCAATTGAGAAAGGGCTCACTTCCTGAACTTGGAGCACAAAAAAGCCTACAGCACCTGGTATTCCCAGGCGGTCTCCCATCCAGGTACTAACTAGGCCTGACACTGCTTAACTTCCGAGATCAGTCGAGATCGGGTGCATTCAGTGTGGTGTGGCCGTAGGCTCTAGGAATGCTAAGAATATTACTCTTATGCATTTGCATTTAGTAAGCTAAGCCATGCAGCCACTTGCAACATGATACCACGCTCATCGCTCGATCAGGCGAGATATATAAGACTGGTGGGCCCATTCAGGACTCCTATGTCTGGTAGGATAACTTTAATTCATCCATCCTGTGTCTGTTGCAGGGAGGTGGAGAGAACAATCAACACAATAATGGTTTTCTTTCATGCCTCTTGAACGACTCAATATTCTCTGTACTGCATTACATGTGAAAGTCGATTTATTACCCATGAACACACTACCTGTATGCTAATTCTATGTAAAAAGGTAGCTCCAGCCCTCATGATGTTGTCCAACATTTCCGCTATAAAACGGGATACAATTATTTTGGAAACATACCAAATTTGAAAAATAATTGAGAAGTTGCGCAATTACTAATCATGGAGCACAAAAAAGCCTACAGCACCTGGTATTCCCAGGCAGTCTCCCATCCAGGTACTAACTAGGCCTGACCCTGCTTAGCTTCCGAGATCGGGCGCATTCAGTGTGGTGTGGCCGAAGGCTCTGGGCCTAGTGAGTTTTGTACTTTTAAGCATCTAGTCGGCTAGACCTTGCAGTTTTGAAAGGCAATTGTGAAATGGCTCACTTCCTGAACTTGGAGCACAAAAAAGCCTACAGCACCTGGTATTCCCAGGCGGTCTCCCATCCAGGTACTAACGAGGCCCGACACTGCTTAGCTTCCGAGATCAGACGAGATCGGGCGCATTCAGTGTGGTGTGGCCGTAGGCTCTGGTTCTTGTGAGTTTTGTACTTTTAAGCATCTAGTCGGCTAGACCTTGCAGTTTTGAAAGGCAATTGAGAAATGGCTCACTTCCTGAACTTGGAGTACAAAAAAGCCTACAGCACCTGGTATTCCCAGGCGGTCTTCCATCCAGGTACTAACTAGGCCCGACACTGCTTAGCTTCTGAGATCAGACGAGATCAGGCACATTCAGTGTGGTGTGGCCGTAGGCTCTGGGCCTACTGAGTTTTGTACTTTTAAGCATCTAGTCGGCTAGACCTTGCAGTTTTAAAAGGCAATTGAGAAAGGGCTCACTTCCTGAACTTGGAGCACAAAAAAGCCTACAGCACCTGGTATTCCCAGGCGGTCTCCCATCCAGGTACTAACTAGGCCTGACACTGCTTAACTTCCGAGATCAGTCGAGATCGGGTGCATTCAGTGTGGTGTGGCCGTAGGCTCTAGGAATGCTAAGAATATTACTCTTATGCATTTGCATTTAGTAAGCTAAGCCATGCAGCCACTTGCAACATGATACCACGCTCATCGCTCGATCAGGCTCGATCAGGCGAGATATATAAGACTGGTGGGCCCATTCAGGACTCCTATGTCTGGTAGGATAACTTTAATTCATCCATCCTGTGTCTGTTGCAGGGAGGTGGAGAGAACAATCAACACAATAATGGTTTTCTTTCATGCCTCTTGAAGGACTCAATATTCTCTGTACTGCATTACATGTGAAAGTCGATTTATTACCCATGAACACACTACCTGTATGCTAATTCTATGTAAAAAGGTAGCTCCAGCCCTCATGATGTTGTCCAACATTTCCGCTATAAAACGGGATACAATTATTTTGGAAACATACCAAATTTGAAAAATAATTGAGAAGTTGCGCAATTACTAATCATGGAGCACAAAAAAAGCCTACAGCACCTGGTATTCCCAGGCAGTCTCCCATCCAGGTACTAACTAGGCCCGACCCTGCTTAGCTTCCGAGATCGGGGGCATTCAGTGTGGTGTGGCCGTAGGCTCTGGGCCTAGTGAGTTTGTACTTTTAAGCATCTAGTCGGCTAGACCTTGCAGTTTTGAAAGGCAATTGTGAAATGGCTCACTTCCTGAACTTGGAGCACAAAAAAGCCTAGAGCACCTGGTATTCCCAGGTGGTCTCCTATCCAGGTACTAACTAGGCCCGACACTGCTTAGCTTCCGAGATCAGACGAGATCGGGCGCATTCAGTGTGGTGTGGCCGTAGGCTCTGGGCTTAGTGAGTTTTGTACTTTTAAGCATCTAGTCGGCTAGACCTTGCAGTTTTGAAAGGCAATTGAGAAATGGCTCACTTCCTGAACTTGGAGCACAAAAAAGCCTACAGCACCTGGTATTCCCAGGTGGTCTCCCATCCAGGTACTAACTAGGCCCGACACTACTTAGCTTCCGAGATCAGACGAGATCGGGCGCAATCAGTGTGGTGTGGCCGTAGGCTCTGGGCCTAGTGAGTTTTGTACTTTTAAGCATCTAGTCAGCTAGACCTTGCAGTTTTGAAAGGCAATTGAGAAATGGCTCACTTCCTGAACTTGGAGCACAAAAAAGCCTACAGCACCTGGTATTCCCAGGCGGTCTCCCATCCAGGTACTAACGAGGCCCGACACTGCTTAGCTTCCGAGATCAGACGAGATCGGGCGCATTCAGTGTGCTGTGGCCGTAGGCTCTGGTTCTTGTGAGTTTTGTACTTTTAAGCATCTAGTCGGCTAGACCTTGCAGTTTTGAAAGGCAATTGAGAAATGGCTCACTTCCTGAACTTGGAGTACAAAAAAGCCTACAGCACCTGGTATTCCCAGGCGGTCTTCCATCCAGGTACTAACTAGGCCCGACACTGCTTAGCTTCTGAGATCAGACGAGATCAGGCACATTCAGTGTGGTGTGGCCGTAGGCTCTGGGCCTAGTGAGTTTTGTACTTTTAAGCATCTAGTCGGCTAGACCTTGCAGTTTTAAAAGGCAATTGAGAAAGGGCTCACTTCCTGAACTTGGAGCACAAAAAAGCCTACAGCACCTGGTATTCCCAGGCGGTCTCCCATCCAGGTACTAACTAGGCCTGACACTGCTTAACTTCCGAGATCAGTCGAGATCGGGTGCATTCAGTGTGGTGTGGCCGTAGGCTCTAGGAATGCTAAGAATATTACTCTTATGCATTTGCATTTAGTAAGCTAAGCCATGCAGCCACTAGCAACATGATACCACGCTCATCGCTCGATCAGCGCTCGATCAGGCTCGATCAGGCGAGATATATAAGACTGGTGGGCCCATTCAGGACTCCTATGTCTGGTAGGATAACTTTAATTCATCCATCCTGTGTCTGTTGCAGGGAGGTGGAGAGAACAATCAACACAATAATGGTTTTCTTTCATGCCTCTTGAAGGACTCAATATTCTCTGTACTGCATTACATGTGAAAGTCGATTTATTACCCATGAACACACTACCTGTATGCTAATTCTATGTAAAAAGGTAGCTCCAGCCCTCATGATGTTGTCCAACATTTCCGCTATAAAACGGGATACAATTATTTTGGAAACATACCAAATTTGAAAAATAATTGAGAAGTTGCGCAATTACTAATCATGGAGCACAAAAAAAGCCTACAGCACCTGGTATTCCCAGGCAGTCTCCCATCCAGGTACTAACTAGGCCCGACCCTGCTTAGCTTCCGAGATCGGGCGCATTCAGTGTGGTGTGGCCGTAGGCTCTGGGCCTAGTGAGTTTGTACTTTTAAGCATCTAGTCGGCTAGACCTTGCAGTTTTGAAAGGCAATTGTGAAATGGCTCACTTCCTGAACTTGGAGCACAAAAAAGCCTACAGCACCTGGTATTCCCAGGTGGTCTCCCATCCAGGTACTAACTAGGCCCGACACTGCTTAGCTTCCGAGATCAGACGAGATCGGGCGCAATCAGTGTGGTGTGGCCGTAGGCTCTGGGCCTAGTGAGTTTTGTACTTTTAAGCATCTAGTCAGCTAGACCTTGCAGTTTTGAAAGGCAATTGAGAAATGGCTCACTTCCTGAACTTGGAGCACAAAAAAGCCTACAGCACCTGGTATTCCCAGGCGGTCTCCCATCCAGGTACTAACGAGGCCCGACACTGCTTAGCTTCCGAGATCAGACGAGATCGGGCGCATTCAGTGTGCTGTGGCCGTAGGCTCTGGTTCTTGTGAGTTTTGTACTTTTAAGCATCTAGTCGGCTAGACCTTGCAGTTTTGAAAGGCAATTGAGAAATGGCTCACTTCCTGAACTTGGAGTACAAAAAAGCCTACAGCACCTGGTATTCCCAGGCGGTCTTCCATCCAGGTACTAACTAGGCCCGACACTGCTTAGCTTCTGAGATCAGACGAGATCAGGCACATTCAGTGTGGTGTGGCCGTAGGCTCTGGGCCTAGTGAGTTTTGTACTTTTAAGCATCTAGTCGGCTAGACCTTGCAGTTTTAAAAGGCAATTGAGAAAGGGCTCACTTCCTGAACTTGGAGCACAAAAAAGCCTACAGCACCTGGTATTCCCAGGCGGTCTCCCATCCAGGTACTAACTAGGCCTGACACTGCTTAACTTCCGAGATCAGTCGAGATCGGGTGCATTCAGTGTGGTGTGGCCGTAGGCTCTAGGAATGCTAAGAATATTACTCTTATGCATTTGCATTTAGTAAGCTAAGCCATGCAGCCACTTGCAACATGATACCACGCTCATCGCTCGATCAGGCTCGATCAGGCGAGATATATAAGACTGGTGGGCCCATTCAGGACTCCTATGTCTGGTAGGATAACTTTAATTCATCCATCCTGTGTCTGTTGCAGGGAGGTGGAGAGAACAATCAACACAATAATGGTTTTCTTTCATGCCTCTTGAAGGACTCAATATTCTCTGTACTGCATTACATGTGAAAGTCGATTTATTACCCATGAACACACTACCTGTATGCTAATTCTATGTAAAAAGGTAGCTCCAGCCCTCATGATGTTGTCCAACATTTCCGCTATAAAACGGGATACAATTATTTTGGAAACATACCAAATTTGAAAAATAATTGAGAAGTTGCGCAATTACTAATCATGGAGCACAAAAAAGCCTACAGCACCTGGTATTCCCAGGCAGTCTCCCATCCAGGTACTAACTAGGCCTGACCCTGCTTAGCTTCCGAGATCGGGCGCATTCAGTGTGGTGTGGCCGTAGGCTCTGGGCCTAGTGAGTTTTGTACTTTTAAGCATCTAGTCGGCTAGACCTTGCAGTTTTGAAAGGAAATTGTGAAATGGCTCACTTCCTGAACTTGGAGCACAAAAAAGCCTACAGCACCTGGTATTCCCAGGTGGTCTCCCATCCAGGTACTAACTAGGCCCGACACTGCTTAGCTTCCGAGATCAGACGAGATCGGGCGCAATCAGTGTGGTGTGGCCGTAGGCTCTGGGCCTAGTGAGTTTTGTACTTTTAAGCATCTAGTCAGCTAGACCTTGCAGTTTTGAAAGGCAATTGAGAAATGGCTCACTTCCTGAACTTGGAGCACAAAAAAGCCTACAGCACCTGGTATTCCCAGGCGGTCTCCCATCCAGGTACTAACGAGGCCCGACACTGCTTAGCTTCCGAGATCGGGCGCAATCAGTGTGGTGTGGCCGTAGGCTCTGGGCCTAGTGAGTTTTGTACTTTTAAGCATCTAGTCAGCTAGACCTTGCAATTTTGAAAGGCAATTGAGAAATGGCTCACTTCCTGAACTTGGAGCACAAAAAAGCCTACAGCACCTGGTATTCCCAGGCGGTCTCCCATCCAGGTACTAACGAGGCCCGACACTGCTTAGCTTCCGAGATCAGACGAGATCGGGCGCATTCAGTGTGGTGTGGCCGTAGGCTCTGGTTCTTGTGAGTTTTGTACTTTTAAGCATCTAGTCGGCTAGACCTTGCAGTTTTGAAAGGCAATTGAGAAATGGCTCACTTCCTGAACTTGGAGTACAAAAAAGCCTACAGCACCTGGTATTCCCAGGCGGTCTTCCATCCAGGTACTAACTAGGCCCGACACTGCTTAGCTTCTGAGATCAGACGAGATCAGGCACATTCAGTGTGGTGTGGCCGTAGGCTCTGGGCCTACTGAGTTTTGTACTTTTAAGCATCTAGTCGGCTAGACCTTGCAGTTTTAAAAGGCAATTGAGAAAGGGCTCACTTCCTGAACTTGGAGCACAAAAAAGCCTACAGCACCTGGTATTCCCAGGCGGTCTCCCATCCAGGTACTAACTAGGCCTGACACTGCTTAACTTCCGAGATCAGTCGAGATCGGGTGCATTCAGTGTGGTGTGGCCGTAGGCTCTAGGAATGCTAAGAATATTACTCTTATGCATTTGCATTTAGTAAGCTAAGCCATGCAGCCACTTGCAACATGATACCACGCTCATCGCTCGATCAGCGCTCGATCAGGCTCGATCAGGCGAGATATATAAGACTGGTGGGCCCATTCAGGACTCCTATGTCTGGTAGGATAACTTTAATTCATCCATCCTGTGTCTGTTGCAGGGAGGTGGAGAGAACAATCAACACAATAATGGTTTTCTTTCATGCCTCTTGAAGGACTCAATATTCTCTGTACTGCATTACATGTGAAAGTTGATTTATTACCCATGAACACACTACCTGTATGCTAATTCTATGTAAAAAGGTAGCTCCAGCCCTCATGATGTTGTCCAACATTTCCGCTATAAAACGGGATACAATTATTTTGGAAACATACCAAATTTGAAAAATAATTGAGAAGTTGCGCAATTACTAATCATGGAGCACAAAAAAAGCCTACAGCACCTGGTATTCCCAGGCAGTCTCCCATCCAGGTACTAACTAGGCCCGACCCTGCTTAGCTTCCGAGATCGGGCGCATTCAGTGTGGTGTGGCCGTAGGCTCTGGGCCTAGTGAGTTTGTACTTTTAAGCATCTAGTCGGCTAGACCTTGCAGTTTTGAAAGGGAATTGTGAAATGGCTCACTTCCTGAACTTGGAGCACAAAAAAGCCTACAGCACCTGGTATTCCCAGGTGGTCTCCCATCCAGGTACTAACTAGGCCCGACACTGCTTAGCTTCCGAGATCAGACGAGATCGGGCGCAATCAGTGTGGTGTGGCCGTAGGCTCTGGGCCTAGTGAGTTTTGTACTTTTAAGCATCTAGTCAGCTAGACCTTGCAGTTTTGAAAGGCAATTGAGAAATGGCTCACTTCCTGAACTTGGAGCACAAAAAAGCCTACAGCACCTGGTATTCCCAGGCGGTCTCCCATCCAGGTACTAACGAGGCCCGACACTGCTTAGCTTCCGAGATCAGACGAGATCGGGCGCATTCAGTGTGCTGTGGCCGTAGGCTCTGGTTCTTGTGAGTTTTGTACTTTTAAGCA
>NW_027182325.1:227500-230000 GCF_040938575.1 Ambystoma mexicanum | reverse complement strand
CAGCTAGACCTTGCAGTTTTGAAAGGCAATTGAGAAATGGCTCACTTCCTGAACTTGGAGCACAAAAAAGCCTACAGCACCTGGTATTCCCAGGCGGTCTCCCATCCAGGTACTAACGAGGCCCGACACTGCTTAGCTTCCGAGATCAGACGAGATCGGGCGCAATCAGTGTGGTGTGGCCGTAGGCTCTGGGCCTAGTGAGTTTTGTACTTTTAAGCATCTAGTCAGCTAGACCTTGCAATTTTGAAAGGCAATTGAGAAATGGCTCACTTCCTGAACTTGGAGCACAAAAAAGCCTACAGCACCTGGTATTCCCAGGCGGTCTCCCATCCAGGTACTAACTAGGCCCGACCCTGCTTAGCTTCCGAGATCGGGCGCATTCAGTGTGGTGTGGCCTTAGGCTCTGGGCCTAGTGAGTTTGTACTTTTAAGCATCTAGTCGGCTAGACCTTGCAGTTTTGAAAGGCAATTGTGAAATGGCTCACTTCCTGAACTTGGAGCACAAAAAAGCCTACAGCACCTGGTATTCCCAGGTGGTCTCCCATCCAGGTACTAACTAGGCCCGACACTGCTTAGCTTCCGAGATCAGACGAGATTGGGCGCATTCAGTGTGGTGTGGCCGTAGGCTCTGGGCCTAGTGAGTTTTGTACTTTTAAGCATCTAGTCGGCTAGACCTTGCAGTTTTGAAAGGCAATTGAGAAATGGCTCACTTCCTGAACTTGGAGTACAAAAAAGCCTACAGCACCTGGTATTCCCAGGCGGTCTCCCATCCAGGTACTAACTAGGCCCGACACTGCTTAGTTTCTGAGATCAGATGAGATCAGGCGCATTCAGTGTGGTGTGGCCGTAGGCTCTAGGCCTAGTGAGTGTTGTACTTTTAAGCATCTAGTCGGCTAGACCTTGCAGTTTTAAAAGGCAATTGAGAAAGGGCTCACTTCCTGAACTTGGAGCACAAAAAAGCCTACAGCACCTGGTATTCCCAGGCGGTCTCCCATCCAGGTACTAACTAGGCCTGACACTGCTTAACTTCCGAGATCAGACGAGATCGGGTGCATTCAGTGTGGTGTGGCGGTAGGCTCTAGGAATGCTAAGAATATTACTCTTATGCATTTGCATTTAGTAAGCTAAGCCATGCAGCCACTTGCAACATGATACCACGCTCATCGCTCGATCAGGCTCGATCAGGCGAGATATATAAGACTGGTGGGCCCATTCAGGACTCCTATGTCTGGTAGGATAACTTTAATTCATCCATCCTGTGTCTGTTGCAGGGAGGTGGAGAGAACAATCAACACAATAATGGTTTTCTTTCATGCCTCTTGAAGGACTCAATATTCTCTGTACTGCATTACATGTGAAAGTTGATTTATTACCCATGAACACACTACCTGTATGCTAATTCTATGTAAAAAGGTAGCTCCAGCCCTCATGATGTTGTCCAACATTTCCGCTATAAAACGGGATACAATTATTTTGGAAACATACCAAATTTGAAAAATAATTGAGAAGTTGCGCAATTACTAATCATGGAGCACAAAAAAAGCCTACAGCACCTGGTATTCCCAGGCAGTCTCCCATCCAGGTACTAACTAGGCCCGACCCTGCTTAGCTTCCGAGATCGGGCGCATTCAGTGTGGTGTGGCCGTAGGCTCTGGGCCTAGTGAGTTTGTACTTTTAAGCATCTAGTCGGCTAGACCTTGCAGTTTTGAAAGGCAATTGTGAAATGGCTCACTTCCTGAACTTGGAGCACAAAAAAGCCTACAGCACCTGGTATTCCCAGGTGGTCTCCCATCCAGGTACTAACTAGGCCCGACACTGCTTAGCTTCCGAGATCAGACGAGATCGGGCGCAATCAGTGTGGTGTGGCCGTAGGCTCTGGGCCTAGTGAGTTTTGTACTTTTAAGCATCTAGTCAGCTAGACCTTGCAGTTTTGAAAGGCAATTGAGAAATGGCTCACTTCCTGAACTTGGAGCACAAAAAAGCCTACAGCACCTGGTATTCCCAGGCGGTCTCCCATCCAGGTACTAACGAGGCCCGACACTGCTTAGCTTCCGAGATCAGACGAGATCGGGCGCATTCAGTGTGCTGTGGCCGTAGGCTCTGGTTCTTGTGAGTTTTGTACTTTTAAGCATCTAGTCGGCTAGACCTTGCAGTTTTGAAAGGCAATTGAGAAATGGCTCACTTCCTGAACTTGGAGTACAAAAAAGCCTACAGCACCTGGTATTCCCAGGCGGTCTCCCATCCAGGTACTAACTAGGCCTGACACTGCTTAACTTCCGAGATCAGTCGAGATCGGGTGCATTCAGTGTGGTGTGGCCGTAGGCTCTAGGAATGCTAAGAATATTACTCTTATGCATTTGCATTTAGTAAGCTAAGCCATGCAGCCACTTGCAACATGATACCACGCTCATCGCTCGATCAGGCTCGATCAGGCGAGATATATAAGACTGGTGGGCCCATTCAGGACTCCTATGTCTGGTAGGATAACTTTAATTCATCCA